>NW_028162902.1:0-97799 GCF_964263955.1 Coregonus lavaretus | reverse complement strand
ATCCATAATTTTCCTTTAGCGTTATTATGAAAGTGCAAATATTTATATAATTGTTGAGGTATGCAGCACTCTAATTCGCAATGAAAATAGTGTTTTTCAAATAAAGAATTGTAGATGCATTTTTTTAGCACATTTGTACATTAATGGTTGGTTAAGACGGGACCCACGAGTGCACTTTGATAGCCTATGCAATAACTATTCAAATGACCAGTGATTTCTTGGTTCTTTGAGCTACACTGCATTTTCAGATGACAACGAAAGTATTACGATGAAGTTTGGTGAAGAAATCTTTAATATATAAACAGTAATTTTTTCACAGAGCACATCCATAATGCAGAATGTCACATCCATAATGGTACATTTTCCTCTCTAAAGTTTATATGACAATTTCTATATTTTCATCATTGTTGTTTTTGTGTGTTGCCAAGCCTTTATTTTCAAAGTGACTATTAATATTTTACCCTAAGACTTTGACATTCAAAGATGTTTGGGGCGGCAGGTAGGTTAGTGGTTAAGAGTGTTTTGCTAGTAACCGAAAGATCGCTGGTTCTAATCCCCGAGCGGACTAGGTGAAAAATATGTCGATGTGCCCTTGAGCAAGGCACTTAACCCTAATTGCTCCTGTAAGTCGCTCTGGATACGAGCGTCTGCTAAATGACTAAAATGTAATGTAAATATTTGCTGATGTGTCTATTCTCCCCAAAATGCCTGTCCATTTCCGTCACATCCATAACACAAGTTCTGTTGTTCTGTTACTTCAAACTGGTATTACTTAGAACTTTTTATTTTTATGTCTACACTTCCCCCATAATTAATAGCATACCATTTTCATGAATTATGCTAAAATGTAGAATTGACAAACAGTTGTATTTTACTTCTTTTTCTAACATTAGAAAACAGCACATGAATCGGATTCAGCATCGACAGACTCTGTTGATTCTTGAACCCCTAAACAGCAGAGCTGCTACAAACGCTAAAACCAGGAAGAGTCTGACCATTTCTGTACACCAATCTAGAATAACAGTGTTCGAAAGATGTGCTAGTTCTTTCCTTGATTTACTTTCTACAATGAAATCAGGGGAGAGCGCGAACGCAGTCCCCCACTACCAGAAATTATGCAATCGAGATTTCCACATTTGGGAAATTCGCGTCGAGTCTACAGTAGCGCAACGACTGTAGACAGTTACGCGTTCTGTTTGGTCTAGAGTCTACAGTCACTGTAGACTCTAGACCAATCAGAACGCGTAACTGTCTACAGTCGCTTGCGTCACTTGAAAAAAAATCTCATTAGCAGCCTCGCAAAAATCGCATTAGCCCCGTATTTGGACCCGACTTTCGCTCATTACTTTATTCGTATATCATTCATTGTCTTGGGATTTGGTGGAAGTTATCTGAGACCCTTGGAGACCTTAACCAACGTTTTTGTTTTGTGCGAATTGCATGTATATTGCATGTATATTGCGGGCTCGGGCTTCTTGGGCCGGACAGCGGACTCGGGCTGCTTGGGCCGGACAGCGGGCTCGGGCTTCTTGGGCCGGACAGCGGGCTCGGGCTGCTTGGGCCGGACAGGGGGCTCGGGCTTCTTGGGCCGGACAGGGGGCTCGGGCTGCTTGGGCCGGACAGGGGGCTCGAACTGTTTGATTGTGTCTGTGGGAATTTTCCAAACAAAGTTGTTTTGTATAATTTTTAAATTTTTTACGGTTTCATGTCTGTTTACTCTGTAACTCCCCTACCTTCAACAGCCTGGCTTGCAGCTAACAGTTCACTGTCGTCCCCTGGCCATGATGAAGGATCACACTTGGAGGTGCTTGCCTGCGGTTGCTGGACAACAAAATTTATTGTAACTATATAGATTTTATGATGTACCAGCTTTTAATTATCAAAAGCAAACAAAAACATTTAGTGATTAAAATATCTCTAATATGAAAATAATTTACCATGCTATTCTGCTCTTCCCATTACATACAACTTACTTGCTCCTTGTCAACAATATATTTCCTGAACCGCTTCATCTGCACACTTGTGATGTGGGTCACTGGTGTGTGCAGCCACCTCCTCACAGAACTGTATGCTTTCTTTATTATCTCCTTCTCCTCCTCACTGAATAGCTCTGGCCTGTCCTTTTGGGTGGGGTACTTGCTGTAGAGAGTCCACATCTCCTGAAAGGTGCTTTCCTCAAACCCTCTCTGACCGTAAATACACCTGTCGATGTTGGCCTCCAGGAGAATGCAGACTTGTGGGAAACTCTCTGCATATTCATTGAGGTAGTCTTTCACTCCCTGGTTCACTCTCTCTCCCTCCCTATGTTGAGTGGTCTCCTCTGATCTGTGCTTGTCAAGTATACTGCCATTTATTATAAGCATGCCATTAAAATTGTATAATAAATGCATTGCCTCCAATGGTATTAAATATAATATACTTACTACTTCAAGTAGCCCACATCGTTTTCCACAAGCCAGTGAAAAGATGCGTTTTCATACTGGCCAAATGGTATCACCAGCTTTCCCAGGCACAGCTGACGCGAAGGAGTGTGGATACCCTCCGCTCGAAGGAGCTTCTCTGCATGAGCCAAGGCTGTAGCCTGGTTCCGCAGCTCCTGTGGAGGTTTGGGAAAGAGCATCCTTTTCTCCCGATAGTAACGGGCCTCTTTTGTCGCCACCAATACGGCCTGCTGACGATATGGAGGGGCATCTGGGTTGATTACGCGGATTACTGGGCTCGCCATCTTCATTGACATACAAAACTGACAGTGACAGTAAACTCAGCAAGATCGTAACAGTGGGTCTCCGAAATGGCTCGATCAAGAGAAAAACTAGACCAATTCGCACAAAACAAAAACGTTGGTTAAGGTCTCCAAGGGTCTCAGATAACTTCCACCAAATCCCAAGACAATGAATGATATACGAATAAAGTAATGAGCGAAAGTCGGGTCCAAATACGGGGCTAATGCGATTTTTGCGAGGCTGCTAATGAGATTTTTTTTCAAGTGACGCAAGCGACTGTAGACAGTTACGCGTTCTGATTGGTCTAGAGTCTACAGTGACTGTAGACTCTAGACCAAACAGAACGCGTAACTGTCTACAGTCGTTGCGCTACTGTAGACTCGACGCGAATTTCCCAAATGTGGAAATCTCGATTGCATAATTTCTGGTAGTGGGGGACTGCGTTCGCGCTCTCCCCTGATTTCATTGTAGAAAGTAAATCAAGGAAAGAACTAGCACATCTTTCGAACACTGTTATTCTAGATTGGTGTACAGAAATGGTCAGACTCTTCCTGGTTTTAGCGTTTGTAGCAGCTCTGCTGTTTAGGGGTTCAAGAATCAACAGAGTCTGTCGATGCTGAATCCGATTCATGTGCTGTTTTCTAATGTTAGAAAAAGAAGTAAAATACAACTGTTTGTCAATTCTACATTTTAGCATAATTCATGAAAATGGTATGCTATTAATTATGGGGGAAGTGTAGACATAAAAATAAAAAGTTCTAAGTAATACCAGTTTGAAGTAACAGAACAACAGAACTTGTGTTATGGATGTGACGGAAATGGACAGGCATTTTGGGGAGAATAGACACATCAGCAAATATTTACATTACATTTTAGTCATTTAGCAGACGCTCGTATCCAGAGCGACTTACAGGAGCAATTAGGGTTAAGTGCCTTGCTCAAGGGCACATCGACATATTTTTCACCTAGTCCGCTCGGGGATTAGAACCAGCGATCTTTCGGTTACTAGCAAAACACTCTTAACCACTAACCTACCTGCCGCCCCAAACATCTTTGAATGTCAAAGTCTTAGGGTAAAATATTAATAGTCACTTTGAAAATAAAGGCTTGGCAACACACAAAAACAACAATGATGAAAATATAGAAATTGTCATATAAACTTTAGAGAGGAAAATGTACCATTATGGATGTGACATTCTGCATTATGGATGTGCTCTGTGAAAAAATTACTGTTTATATATTAAAGATTTCTTCACCAAACTTCATCGTAATACTTTCGTTGTCATCTGAAAATGCAGTGTAGCTCAAAGAACCAAGAAATCACTGGTCATTTGAATAGTTATTGCATAGGCTATCAAAGTGCACTCGTGGGTCCCGTCTTAACCAACCATTAATGTACAAATGTGCTAAAAAAATGCATCTACAATTCTTTATTTGAAAAACACTATTTTCATTGCGAATTAGAGTGCTGCATACCTCAACAATTATATAAATATTTGCACTTTCATAATAACGCTAAAGGAAAATTATGGATGTGACGTTCTGTGTTATGGATGTGACGTTCTGCGTTATGGATGTGACGTTCTGCGTTATGGATGTGACGTTCTGCGTTATGGATGTGACAGGGTCCAAAAAGACAGACAGCAAATGATGACACTGCACTCCTTTTCAAATTTACGTTTTAGTAATTTCATTCTAGATCATTAATGACTGATGTTTTATTTAAAATATTAAAAATGTTATTATCAATCACCTACTGAGTAACAGAATAAACATACAAAAACTTAAACTCAATTCATGCTTTGTATTAATCTCACACCTTTTAATCTGCAGCACAGGCTCGATGCACGCGCATCATTTTTGTGACGTTGTCGGCCAACCCGTCTATACCACCGCGGAGTTTACTGTCTTTGATACCACTCTGGCTAAGCTAACAGGTTGCTAGATAGCTAGCAGTAACTGGCTTGCACACCCGCATTTTGAGTAGAAAAAAGTGGGGGTTGACTATCCAAATCATTCTCTAATGTTGTAAACGCCAGAATTAGTAATAAAGCTTTGAAGCAGTTTACCTTAGCTAGAAGTCTTCTCAACTTTATCAGCTGTGCTGTGGGGGACACACTATTTAAGCCACTTCGATAAGAAGTGATTTTCGCTAACCCTAACCCCTTTCCTAACCTTAACCTCAGTCTCCTAACCTGCTATGAAGAAGTTGCTTCGGTATTCGAAGTGGCATGAAAAGAGTGTTTCCCGTGCTGAGGCGTGCTAATATCAACAAAACACTCGTTTTGTGTCCCCTCTTTCGTCTAAAAGTGAGAACTGACTTTTCAGCGGACAGAAGGTGGGTGACGCTGACCAATCGGGAGTCTATCATGATACGGAAGGGGGAGCGGTAATGGTCAGTGCTATCCGGTATCCTTGGGAAAGCCCTACCCTAACCCCTACCCTAAACCCTAACCTTAACCCCTACTATTACCCTAATCTTAACCATAACTCTTACCTTAACCATTTTAAATGTAAACTTCATTGGGGGTAGGGACATCCCAAGGATCTCGGATAGCACAGACCGAGCTGTAATTAACCTTCCTAAGGAGGGTTTTGTCTAGAAGAGAAACCGTTTTTGTCAAAATTGACTTTTCGTAGCAGGTTTAGGCAGTGGTGTAGTGCTATTTTTGGGGGGATAAATTAGTAAACGACGTCATTTCCTCAATCAAGGTTTGTCCTGACTGATGTAGCCCATTTAATCATCATTATAGAATATGAATATGCATAAAATGCATCCTCCAATTGTAACGTCTGTCTATGCCAACACATATTGTCTCAATAATATTTTCTATTTTGAATACCCTCAAACACCAAGTTAGGCATACTTAATTTCAAAATGGGCCATCATCACTGTCAATCAAGAATGACAATTCTTCACGTTTGATCAAATGTTTAAATTTAAATTTTACATTTACGTCATTTAGCAGACGCTCTTATCCAGAGCGATTTACAATGTAAAGGAATATTTTATTTTTTATTTTTTTATTTTTTGGGGGGGGTGGGGTAAGGGGGTGTAGGATTACTTTATCCTATCCCAGGTATTCCTTAAAGAGGTGGGGTTTCAAATGTCTCCGGAAGGTGGTGAGTGACTCCGCTGTCCCAGCGTCGTGAGGGAGCTTGTTCCACTATTGGGGTGCCAGAGCAGCGAACAGTTTGGACTGGGCTGAGCGGGAACTGTGCTTCCGCAGAGGTAGGCCAAATCACATTTTAATTGCCACATGCACCGAATACAACAGGTGTAGACATTACAGTGAAATGCTTACTTACAAGCCCTTAACCAACAATGCAAAGTAAAAAAATAAAAATAAAGTGTTAAGCAAAAAAATAAAAGCAAATAACTAAAGAGCAGCAGTAAAATAAAATAACAGTAAGGAGGCTATATACAAGGTGGTACCGGTACAGAGTCAATGTGAAATAACAGTAGGGAGGCTATATACAGGGGGTACCGGTACAGAGTCAATGTGCAGGGGCACCGGCTAGTCGAGGTAATTGCGGTAATATGTACATGTGGGTAGAGTTAAAGTGACTATACTTAAATAATAAACAGAGTAGCAGCAGAGTAAAAAAGGGGGACGGGGTGGGGGTGGGGGGGCAGTTCAAATTGTCCGGGTAGCCATGATTAGCTGTTCAGGAGTCTTATGGCTTGGGGGTAGAAGCTGTTGAGAAGCCTTTGGGACCTAGACTTGGCACTCCGGTACCACTTGCCGTGTGGTAGCAGAGAGAACAGTCTATGACTAGGGTGGCTGGAGTCTGACAATTTTGAGGGCCTTCCTCTGACACCGCCTGGTATAGAGGTCCTGGATGGCAGGAAGCTTGGCCCCAGTGATGTACTGGAATAAGGCTGTAACTTTTAGAATTGTTATAATCCATCAGATATTGACTGAATTATAGCACATAAAACATTTTACTGGCATGGACAAATAATGCAGTTCAGGGATTTTGATCATATTTCAGGTATTCAATGTATTGTCAAGTTTAACTTTTTTTTATTTGAATGCACTCATACACATTTTCTTATTGTACCAGTTTTTTACTTATTTATGTTAAAATATAGAAAATGATGTGCCTAATTTGCACGAATACGCTGGATATATTTGCATCTATGAAGACATTAACATAAAGGGGAGGAACAGGGCTGCAAGCACCAAACACTTGCTCTGTCTACCCTACCATCACTCACCGGCGCTGTCAAGACTGCCTCATTAATTACTGTTGTTGTCACGTTCTCTTGCATAATTCAACAGGTGTGTCAATAGCAGGACACCCTTTGATAAAAAGTCAACGGGCTTGGCTCGAGATGACACCTATCTAAACATCCTTTACATTTTTTGCGAGATGTGACATAATATCACTATAATCCAAGTGTTCATTTTCAGAAGTTTGCTTTCATTTCAGCGCATCTAATTTGTAAAAATGTCAACTGTATTAAATGATTGCTTTTTTCAACTCCACAAAAAATGAACACCCATCATAACACATTTATCTTTCTTTTCGTTCTTGTGATGTACTTGTCGAGACGGTGCATTAAATCCTAGACGAAGCTTTAGCGTTCTTATAGATTCAACTGAAAGCCTATGTATCCCATTGAACCTATTTCAGCCATTACCGGGGTGTGTTTGACAGGACATTACAAACATTTCCGCGGTCGGAACGTCAACGGGGGAAAACGACACAAGCAAGAGTATGAAAGAGTAGCAGGAGTGAAATTAAAGCAGCGAGATTTAAGTAAAGTTACAAGTGGATTTTGTACCCCTCAAACACAGGAAATAGATGGTTGAAAATGACAGATCTCAGGTGGGCGGGGCATGAGCGTTGCTAGAGCAACTCTTAGAACAGGGACAGGTGTGTGTGTGTGTGTGTGTGTGTGTCAGGGTTGTAGGATAAAGAGTTGGAACCGGTTCAGGCTGCATTATGTGTAATGTAATGGTACTGAGAGTCATGATAAAGGGCTAGCTCTGGTCCAACGTTAGTTAAGCCAACTCTCTGAAGTTCAGAGACATTCAAAGTTCCTTCATAGAAGCCGCTCCTCCGTAGGTATAATTCTGTGGGCATAATTCAGATAATGCATTTCATAACAACAAGATGCCAAGCGCTTCATGCCAAGCACTCTATCCGTGCCAGTAAAATGTTTTATGTGCTATAGTTCAGTCAATATCTGATGGATTATACAAATTCTAAAAGTTAGGAGAATCTTCATCCATTGTCCAACTTGCATGTCTTAGAATTGTTTTTTTTAAACCTTTTAACAATTTCGATGACTGTTGCTAGTTGCTTGTTCGCTTTTTGTTGTTGTTGGTACACTTCTTTTATATTATCAAATCAAATCAAATCAAATCAAATTTTATTGGTCACATGCGCCGAATACAACAGGTGCAGACATTACAGTGAAATGCTTACTTACAGCCCTTAACCAACAGTGCATTTATTTTAAACAAAAAAAGTAAGAATAAAACAACAACAAAAAAAGTGTTGAGAAAAAAGAGCAGAAGTAAAATAAAGTGACAGTAGGGAGGCTATATATACAGTAAAATAAAGTGACAGTAGGGAGGCTATATATACAGGGGGGTACCGTTGCAGAGTCAATGTGCGGGGGCACCGGCTAGTTGAGGTAGTTGAGGTAATATGTACATGTGGGTAGAGTTAAAGTGACTATGCATAAATAATAAACAGAGTAGCAGCAGCGTAAAAAGGATGGGGTGGGGGGGCAGTGCAAATAGTCCGGGTAGCCATGATTAGCTGTTCAGGAGTCTTATGGCTTGGGGGTAGAAGCTGTTGAGAAGTCTTTTGGACCTAGACTTGGCACTCCGGTACCGCTTGCCGTGCGGTAGCAGAGAGAACAGTCTATGACTAGGGTGGCTGGAGTCTTTGACAATTTTGAGGGCCTTCCTCTGACACCGCCTGGTATAGAGGTCCTGAATCAGGGAGCAACTGCCCTTTATTTATAATAGTAACATTCTTTCAGTTTACACATTTGTTAGAGGTGGTGTGGTTGAAATACTACAACACAGATAGAACAATGAGACAGATTTTTCACTGGATGTTTAAATGTGAAGCATCCGCTTGCTGTTTCCACTCACTACCAAATAAGAGCGGAAGCCCATTGGCGGGCAGCGGGAGAAGATGGAAGGAGATAGATTTTGGCAGACATTCTGCAAATGTTCTCATCGATGAAACATTTTATCTCAATACAGTTTTCAGTTTCCAAAACTATAATATGTTATGAACAGAGTGGACTAAGGTTAGTAAACTTTAACCTTTGCAAAAGTGTTTTAAAAATCGCGTTGTTTAGAAGGAGTGTAAAGGCAAATTGCATTATTGCACACGTGCTCTTCACAGATTAGGCGTTCCTTTACGGAAATATGCAGATGACGCTAGAACGCGCCAATAGGATCTCGCTAGCTCGTGCTTGGCTCTGCCCCCTCCTTGCTTGTTCTGCCCACTGTGGCTCATTTGTTCCCATTGGAAACGTCAGGCTGTGGTCTATCTTGGTTTAGTTATAAGTAATCTTTGACTATACTCTGTAATTCTAACGCTTTATCAGTGGTCCCTGTTTCAATGTGCCTGTATGGGTGAGTGTGTGGGACTGGGGAGTGTGCCCACTAGTGTTCAATAGTGGAACTGCAGTCTGGTTTATCTCTCGAAGACAAAAGAACCACGAGACGAGAAAAGCTAAATAAAATCACAAATTCCATTCACTTGGCTTTATGTGTGTTTCAGAATTGTTTTGGTTGTACTCAGGGTTATTTATAATAATGTATTGTACTTTCGGCTATCAGACAGACGTTTAATAAAAATGTTTTGTTATGATAATTTCTACAGAATTGCACCCTGGGAAAATTGCGAAACACTCATCATTTACGAGTAAAATAACAGTTAAAACGTGTTTTCACCTCTCCATCTACAAGTAGACAAAATAGCACTGAACGTCCATTGAAATTACTTGTTTTTCTGTCAATAGCCGTGGTGCTAAAACCATGAACCTAAAACGTTCGCACGGGAATGACTATCCCACATTGACCGTGTACAACTCATACTTACCTGGCAAGGGAGATACCGTGATCAAGAAGGCGGTTCACCCAGGGTGAGGCTCAGCCATTGTACTCCGGCTGTGCTGACCCCTGCGAATTTCCCAAATGTGGAAATCTCGATTGCATAATTTCTGGTAGTGGGGGACTGCGTTCGCGCTCTCCCCTGATTTCATTGTAAAAAATAAATTGGGGAAAAGACTGGTTTGTCTTTTTGATGCTCGAATTTCTTGATTGGTTTGGGGAAATGTTCGGCCTCTTCCTGGTTTTAGCGTTTGTAGCAGCTCTGCTGTTTAGGGGTTCAAGAATCAACAGTCTGTCGATGCTGAATCCGATTCATGTGCTGTTTTCTACTGTTAGAAAAAGAAGTAAAATACAACTGTTTGTCAATTGTACATTTTAGCATAATTAATGAAAATGGTATGCTATTAATTATGGGGGAAGTATAGACATAAAAATAAAAAGTTCTAAGTAATACCAGTTTGAAGTAACAGAACAACAGAACTTGTGTTATGGATGTGACGGAAATGGACAGACATTTTGGGGAGAATAGACACATCAGCAAATATTTACATTACATTTTAGTCATTTAGCAGACGCTCGTATCCAGAGCAATTTACAGGAGCAATTAGGGTTAAGTGCCTTGCTCAAGGGTACATCAACAGATTTTTCACCTAGTCAGCTCGGGGATTAGAACCAGCGATCTTTCGGTTACTAGCAAAACACTCTTAACCACTAAGCTATCTGCCGCCCCAAACGTCTTTGAATGTCAAAGTCTTAGGGTAAAATATTAATAGTCACTTTGAAAATAAAGGCTTGGCAACACACAAAAACAACAATGATGAAAATATAGAAATTGTCATATAAACTTTAGAGAGGAAAATGTACCATTATGGATGTGACATTCTGCATTATGGATGTGCTCTGTGAAAAAATTACTGTTTATATATTAAAGATTTCTTCACCAAACTTCATCGTAATACTTTCGTTGTCATCTGAAAATGCAGTGTAGCTCAAAGAACCAAGAAATCACTGGTCATTTGAATAGTTATTGCATAGGCTATCAAAGTGCACTCGTGGGTCCCGTCTTAACCAACCATTAATGTACAAATGTGCTAAAAAAATGCATCTACAATTCTTTATTTGAAAAACACTATTTTCATTGCGAATTAGAGTGCTGCATACCTCAACAATTATATAAATATTTGCACTTTCATAATAACGCTAAAGGAAAATTATGGATGTGACGTTCTGCGTTATGGATGTGACGTTCTGCGTTATGGATGTGACGTTCTGCGTTATGGATGTGACGTTCTGCGTTATGGATGTGACAGGGTCCAAAAAGACAGACAGCAAATGATGACACTGCACTCCTTTTCAAATTTACGTTTTAGTAATTTCATTCTAGATCATTAATGACTGATGTTTTATTTAAAATATTAAAAATGTTATTATCAATCACCTACTGAGTAACAGAATAAACATACAAAAACTTAAACTCAATTCATGCTTTGTATTAATCTCACACCTTTTAATCTGCAGCACAGGCTCGATGCACGCGCATCATTTTTGTGACGTTGTCGGCCAACCCGTCTATACCACCGCGGAGTTTACTGTCTTTGATACCACTCTGGCTAAGCTAACAGGTTGCTAGATAGCTAGCAGTAACTGGCTTGCACACCCGCATTTTGAGTAGAAAAAAGTGGGGGTTGACTATCCAAATCATTCTCTAATGTTGTAAACGCCAGAATTAGTAATAAAGCTTTGAAGCAGTTTACCTTAGCTAGAAGTCTTCTCAACTTTATCAGCTGTGCTGTGGGGGACACACTATTTAAGCCACTTCGATAAGAAGTGATTTTCGCTAACCCTAACCCCTTTCCTAACCTTAACCTCAGTCTCCTAACCTGCTATGAAGAAGTTGCTTCGGTATTCGAAGTGGCATGAAAAGAGTGTTTCCCGTGCTGAGGCGTGCTAATATCAACAAAACACTCGTTTTGTGTCCCCTCTTTCGTCTAAAAGTGAGAACTGACTTTTCAGCGGACAGAAGGTGGGTGACGCTGACCAATCGGGAGTCTATCATGATACGGAAGGGGGAGCGGTAATGGTCAGTGCTATCCGGTATCCTTGGGAAAGCCCTACCCTAACCCCTACCCTAAACCCTAACCTTAACCCCTACTATTACCCTAATCTTAACCATAACTCTTACCTTAACCATTTTAAATGTAAACTTCATTGGGGGTAGGGACATCCCAAGGATCTCGGATAGCACAGACCGAGCTGTAATTAACCTTCCTAAGGAGGGTTTTGTCTAGAAGAGAAACCGTTTTTGTCAAAATTGACTTTTCGTAGCAGGTTTAGGCAGTGGTGTAGTGCTATTTTTGGGGGGATAAATTAGTAAACGACGTCATTTCCTCAATCAAGGTTTGTCCTGACTGATGTAGCCCATTTAATCATCATTATAGAATATGAATATGCATAAAATGCATCCTCCAATTGTAACGTCTGTCTATGCCAACACATATTGTCTCAATAATATTTTCTATTTTGAATACCCTCAAACACCAAGTTAGGCATACTTAATTTCAAAATGGGCCATCATCACTGTCAATCAAGAATGACAATTCTTCACGTTTGATCAAATGTTTAAATTTAAATTTTACATTTACGTCATTTAGCAGACGCTCTTATCCAGAGCGATTTACAATGTAAAGGAATATTTTATTTTTTATTTTTTTATTTTTTGGGGGGGTGGGGTAAGGGGGTGTAGGATTACTTTATCCTATCCCAGGTATTCCTTAAAGAGGTGGGGTTTCAAATGTCTCCGGAAGGTGGTGAGTGACTCCGCTGTCCCAGCGTCGTGAGGGAGCTTGTTCCACTATTGGGGTGCCAGAGCAGCGAACAGTTTGGACTGGGCTGAGCGGGAACTGTGCTTCCGCAGAGGTAGGCCAAATCACATTTTAATTGCCACATGCACCGAATACAACAGGTGTAGACATTACAGTGAAATGCTTACTTACAAGCCCTTAACCAACAATGCAAAGTAAAAAAATAAAAATAAAGTGTTAAGCAAAAAAATAAAAGCAAATAACTAAAGAGCAGCAGTAAAATAAAATAACAGTAAGGAGGCTATATACAAGGTGGTACCGGTACAGAGTCAATGTGAAATAACAGTAGGGAGGCTATATACAGGGGGTACCGGTACAGAGTCAATGTGCAGGGGCACCGGCTAGTCGAGGTAATTGCGGTAATATGTACATGTGGGTAGAGTTAAAGTGACTATACTTAAATAATAAACAGAGTAGCAGCAGAGTAAAAAAGGGGGACGGGGTGGGGGTGGGGGGGCAGTTCAAATTGTCCGGGTAGCCATGATTAGCTGTTCAGGAGTGCATTTTGAGGGCCTTCCTCTGACACCGCCTGGTATAGAGGTCCTGGATGGCAGGAAGCTTGGCCCCAGTGATGTACTGGAATAAGGCTGTAACTTTTAGAATTGTTATAATCCATCAGATATTGACTGAATTATAGCACATAAAACATTTTACTGGCATGGACAAATAATGCAGTTCAGGGATTTTGATCATATTTCAGGTATTCAATGTATTGTCAAGTTTAACTTTTTTTTATTTGAATGCACTCATACACATTTTCTTATTGTACCAGTTTTTTACTTATTTATGTTAAAATATAGAAAATGATGTGCCTAATTTGCACGAATACGCTGGATATATTTGCATCTATGAAGACATTAACATAAAGGGGAGGAACAGGGCTGCAAGCACCAAACACTTGCTCTGTCTACCCTACCATCACTCACCGGCGCTGTCAAGACTGCCTCATTAATTACTGTTGTTGTCACGTTCTCTTGCATAATTCAACAGGTGTGTCAATAGCAGGACACCCTTTGATAAAAAGTCAACGGGCTTGGCTCGAGATGACACCTATCTAAACATCCTTTACATTTTTTGCGAGATGTGACATAATATCACTATAATCCAAGTGTTCATTTTCAGAAGTTTGCTTTCATTTCAGCGCATCTAATTTGTAAAAATGTCAACTGTATTAAATGATTGCTTTTTTCAACTCCACAAAAAATGAACACCCATCATAACACATTTATCTTTCTTTTCGTTCTTGTGATGTACTTGTCGAGACGGTGCATTAAATCCTAGACGAAGCTTTAGCGTTCTTATAGATTCAACTGAAAGCCTATGTATCCCATTGAACCTATTTCAGCCATTACCGGGGTGTGTTTGACAGGACATTACAAACATTTCCGCGGTCGGAACGTCAACGGGGGAAAACGACACAAGCAAGAGTATGAAAGAGTAGCAGGAGTGAAATTAAAGCAGCGAGATTTAAGTAAAGTTACAAGTGGATTTTGTACCCCTCAAACACAGGAAATAGATGGTTGAAAATGACAGATCTCAGGTGGGCGGGGCATGAGCGTTGCTAGAGCAACTCTTAGAACAGGGACAGGTGTGTGTGTGTGTGTGTGTGTGTGTCAGGGTTGTAGGATAAAGAGTTGGAACCGGTTCAGGCTGCATTATGTGTAATGTAATGGTACTGAGAGTCATGATAAAGGGCTAGCTCTGGTCCAACGTTAGTTAAGCCAACTCTCTGAAGTTCAGAGACATTCAAAGTTCCTTCATAGAAGCCGCTCCTCCGTAGGTATAATTCTGTGGGCATAATTCAGATAATGCATTTCATAACAACAAGATGCCAAGCGCTTCATGCCAAGCACTCTATCCGTGCCAGTAAAATGTTTTATGTGCTATAGTTCAGTCAATATCTGATGGATTATACAAATTCTAAAAGTTAGGAGAATCTTCATCCATTGTCCAACTTGCATGTCTTAGAATTGTTTTTTTAAACCTTTTAACAATTTCGATGACTGTTGCTAGTTGCTTGTTCGCTTTTTGTTGTTGTTGGTACACTTCTTTTATATTATCAAATCAAATCAAATCAAATCAAATTTTATTGGTCACATGCGCCGAATACAACAGGTGCAGACATTACAGTGAAATGCTTACTTACAGCCCTTAACCAACAGTGCATTTATTTTAAACAAAAAAAGTAAGAATAAAACAACAACAAAAAAAGTGTTGAGAAAAAAGAGCAGAAGTAAAATAAAGTGACAGTAGGGAGGCTATATATACAGTAAAATAAAGTGACAGTAGGGAGGCTATATATACAGGGGGGTACCGTTGCAGAGTCAATGTGCGGGGGCACCGGCTAGTTGAGGTAGTTGAGGTAATATGTACATGTGGGTAGAGTTAAAGTGACTATGCATAAATAATAAACAGAGTAGCAGCAGCGTAAAAAGGATGGGGTGGGGGGGCAGTGCAAATAGTCCGGGTAGCCATGATTAGCTGTTCAGGAGTCTTATGGCTTGGGGGTAGAAGCTGTTGAGAAGTCTTTTGGACCTAGACTTGGCACTCCGGTACCGCTTGCCGTGCGGTAGCAGAGAGAACAGTCTATGACTAGGGTGGCTGGAGTCTTTGACAATTTTGAGGGCCTTCCTCTGACACCGCCTGGTATAGAGGTCCTGAATCAGGGAGCAACTGCCCTTTATTTATAATAGTAACATTCTTTCAGTTTACACATTTGTTAGAGGTGGTGTGGTTGAAATACTACAACACAGATAGAACAATGAGACAGATTTTTCACTGGATGTTTAAATGTGAAGCATCCGCTTGCTGTTTCCACTCACTACCAAATAAGAGCGGAAGCCCATTGGCGGGCAGCGGGAGAAGATGGAAGGAGATAGATTTTGGCAGACATTCTGCAAATGTTCTCATCGATGAAACATTTTATCTCAATACAGTTTTCAGTTTCCAAAACTATAATATGTTATGAACAGAGTGGACTAAGGTTAGTAAACTTTAACCTTTGCAAAAGTGTTTTAAAAATCGCGTTGTTTAGAAGGAGTGTAAAGGCAAATTGCATTATTGCACACGTGCTCTTCACAGATTAGGCGTTCCTTTACGGAAATATGCAGATGACGCTAGAACGCGCCAATAGGATCTCGCTAGCTCGTGCTTGGCTCTGCCCCCTCCTTGCTTGTTCTGCCCACTGTGGCTCATTTGTTCCCATTGGAAACGTCAGGCTGTGGTCTATCTTGGTTTAGTTATAAGTAATCTTTGACTATACTCTGTAATTCTAACGCTTTATCAGTGGTCCCTGTTTCAATGTGCCTGTATGGGTGAGTGTGTGGGACTGGGGAGTGTGCCCACTAGTGTTCAATAGTGGAACTGCAGTCTGGTTTATCTCTCGAAGACAAAAGAACCACGAGACGAGAAAAGCTAAATAAAATCACAAATTCCATTCACTTGGCTTTATGTGTGTTTCAGAATTGTTTTGGTTGTACTCAGGGTTATTTATAATAATGTATTGTACTTTCGGCTATCAGACAGACGTTTAATAAAAATGTTTTGTTATGATAATTTCTACAGAATTGCACCCTGGGAAAATTGCGAAACACTCATCATTTACGAGTAAAATAACAGTTAAAACGTGTTTTCACCTCTCCATCTACAAGTAGACAAAATAGCACTGAACGTCCATTGAAATTACTTGTTTTTCTGTCAATAGCCGTGGTGCTAAAACCATGAACCTAAAACGTTCGCACGGGAATGACTATCCCACATTGACCGTGTACAACTCATACTTACCTGGCAAGGGAGATACCGTGATCAAGAAGGCGGTTCACCCAGGGTGAGGCTCAGCCATTGTACTCCGGCTGTGCTGACCCCTGCGAATTTCCCAAATGTGGAAATCTCGATTGCATAATTTCTGGTAGTGGGGGACTGCGTTCGCGCTCTCCCCTGATTTCATTGTAAAAAATAAATTGGGGAAAAGACTGGTTTGTCTTTTTGATGCTCGAATTTCTTGATTGGTTTGGGGAAATGTTCGGCCTCTTCCTGGTTTTAGCGTTTGTAGCAGCTCTGCTGTTTAGGGGTTCAAGAATCAACAGTCTGTCGATGCTGAATCCGATTCATGTGCTGTTTTCTACTGTTAGAAAAAGAAGTAAAATACAACTGTTTGTCAATTGTACATTTTAGCATAATTAATGAAAATGGTATGCTATTAATTATGGGGGAAGTATAGACATAAAAATAAAAAGTTCTAAGTAATACCAGTTTGAAGTAACAGAACAACAGAACTTGTGTTATGGATGTGACGGAAATGGACAGGCATTTTGGGGAGAATAGACACATCAGCAAATATTTACATTACATTTTAGTCATTTAGCAGACGCTCGTATCCAGAGCAATTTACAGGAGCAATTAGGGTTAAGTGCCTTGCTCAAGGGTACATCAACAGATTTTTCACCTAGTCAGCTCGGGGATTAGAACCAGCGATCTTTCGGTTACTAGCAAAACACTCTTAACCACTAAGCTATCTGCCGCCCCAAACGTCTTTGAATGTCAAAGTCTTAGGGTAAAATATTAATAGTCACTTTGAAAATAAAGGCTTGGCAACACACAAAAACAACAATGATGAAAATATAGAAATTGTCATATAAACTTTAGAGAGGAAAATGTACCATTATGGATGTGACATTCTGCATTATGGATGTGCTCTGTGAAAAAATGACTGTTTATATATTAAAGATTTCTTCACCAAACTTCATCGTAATACTTTCGTTGTCATCTGAAAATGCAGTGTAGCTCAAAGAACCAAGAAATCACTGGTCATTTGAATAGTTATTGCATAGGCTATCAAAGTGCACTCGTGGGTCCCGTCTTAACCAACCATTAATGTACAAATGTGCTAAAAAAATGCATCTACAATTCTTTATTTGAAAAACACTATTTTCATTGCGAATTAGAGTGCTGCATACCTCAACAATTATATAAATATTTGCACTTTCATAATAACGCTAAAGGAAAATTATGGATGTGACGTTCTGCGTTATGGATGTGACGTTCTGCGTTATGGATGTGACGTTCTGCGTTATGGATGTGACGTTCTGCGTTATGGATGTGACAGGGTCCAAAAAGACAGACAGCAAATGATGACACTGCACTCCTTTTCAAATTTACGTTTTAGTAATTTCATTCTAGATCATTAATGACTGATGTTTTATTTAAAATATTAAAAATGTTATTATCAATCACCTACTGAGTAACAGAATAAACATACAAAAACTTAAACTCAATTCATGCTTTGTATTAATCTCACACCTTTTAATCTGCAGCACAGGCTCGATGCACGCGCATCATTTTTGTGACGTTGTCGGCCAACCCGTCTATACCACCGCGGAGTTTACTGTCTTTGATACCACTCTGGCTAAGCTAACAGGTTGCTAGATAGCTAGCAGTAACTGGCTTGCACACCCGCATTTTGAGTAGAAAAAAGTGGGGGTTGACTATCCAAATCATTCTCTAATGTTGTAAACGCCAGAATTAGTAATAAAGCTTTGAAGCAGTTTACCTTAGCTAGAAGTCTTCTCAACTTTATCAGCTGTGCTGTGGGGGACACACTATTTAAGCCACTTCGATAAGAAGTGATTTTCGCTAACCCTAACCCCTTTCCTAACCTTAACCTCAGTCTCCTAACCTGCTATGAAGAAGTTGCTTCGGTATTCGAAGTGGCATGAAAAGAGTGTTTCCCGTGCTGAGGCGTGCTAATATCAACAAAACACTCGTTTTGTGTCCCCTCTTTCGTCTAAAAGTGAGAACTGACTTTTCAGCGGACAGAAGGTGGGTGACGCTGACCAATCGGGAGTCTATCATGATACGGAAGGGGGAGCGGTAATGGTCAGTGCTATCCGGTATCCTTGGGAAAGCCCTACCCTAACCCCTACCCTAAACCCTAACCTTAACCCCTACTATTACCCTAATCTTAACCATAACTCTTACCTTAACCATTTTAAATGTAAACTTCATTGGGGGTAGGGACATCCCAAGGATCTCGGATAGCACAGACCGAGCTGTAATTAACCTTCCTAAGGAGGGTTTTGTCTAGAAGAGAAACCGTTTTTGTCAAAATTGACTTTTCGTAGCAGGTTTAGGCAGTGGTGTAGTGCTATTTTTGGGGGGATAAATTAGTAAACGACGTCATTTCCTCAATCAAGGTTTGTCCTGACTGATGTAGCCCATTTAATCATCATTATAGAATATGAATATGCATAAAATGCATCCTCCAATTGTAACGTCTGTCTATGCCAACACATATTGTCTCAATAATATTTTCTATTTTGAATACCCTCAAACACCAAGTTAGGCATACTTAATTTCAAAATGGGCCATCATCACTGTCAATCAAGAATGACAATTCTTCACGTTTGATCAAATGTTTAAATTTAAATTTTACATTTACGTCATTTAGCAGACGCTCTTATCCAGAGCGATTTACAATGTAAAGGAATATTTTATTTTTTATTTTTTTATTTTTTGGGGGGGTGGGGTAAGGGGGTGTAGGATTACTTTATCCTATCCCAGGTATTCCTTAAAGAGGTGGGGTTTCAAATGTCTCCGGAAGGTGGTGAGTGACTCCGCTGTCCCAGCGTCGTGAGGGAGCTTGTTCCACTATTGGGGTGCCAGAGCAGCGAACAGTTTGGACTGGGCTGAGCGGGAACTGTGCTTCCGCAGAGGTAGGCCAAATCACATTTTAATTGCCACATGCACCGAATACAACAGGTGTAGACATTACAGTGAAATGCTTACTTACAAGCCCTTAACCAACAATGCAAAGTAAAAAAATAAAAATAAAGTGTTAAGCAAAAAAATAAAAGCAAATAACTAAAGAGCAGCAGTAAAATAAAATAACAGTAAGGAGGCTATATACAAGGTGGTACCGGTACAGAGTCAATGTGAAATAACAGTAGGGAGGCTATATACAGGGGGTACCGGTACAGAGTCAATGTGCAGGGGCACCGGCTAGTCGAGGTAATTGCGGTAATATGTACATGTGGGTAGAGTTAAAGTGACTATACTTAAATAATAAACAGAGTAGCAGCAGAGTAAAAAAGGGGGACGGGGTGGGGGTGGGGGGGCAGTTCAAATTGTCCGGGTAGCCATGATTAGCTGTTCAGGAGTCTTATGGCTTGGGGGTAGAAGCTGTTGAGAAGCCTTTGGGACCTAGACTTGGCACTCCGGTACCACTTGCCGTGTGGTAGCAGAGAGAACAGTCTATGACTAGGGTGGCTGGAGTCTGACAATTTTGAGGGCCTTCCTCTGACACCGCCTGGTATAGAGGTCCTGGATGGCAGGAAGCTTGGCCCCAGTGATGTACTGGAATAAGGCTGTAACTTTTAGAATTGTTATAATCCATCAGATATTGACTGAATTATAGCACATAAAACATTTTACTGGCATGGACAAATAATGCAGTTCAGGGATTTTGATCATATTTCAGGTATTCAATGTATTGTCAAGTTTAACTTTTTTTTATTTGAATGCACTCATACACATTTTCTTATTGTACCAGTTTTTTACTTATTTATGTTAAAATATAGAAAATGATGTGCCTAATTTGCACGAATACGCTGGATATATTTGCATCTATGAAGACATTAACATAAAGGGGAGGAACAGGGCTGCAAGCACCAAACACTTGCTCTGTCTACCCTACCATCACTCACCGGCGCTGTCAAGACTGCCTCATTAATTACTGTTGTTGTCACGTTCTCTTGCATAATTCAACAGGTGTGTCAATAGCAGGACACCCTTTGATAAAAAGTCAACGGGCTTGGCTCGAGATGACACCTATCTAAACATCCTTTACATTTTTTGCGAGATGTGACATAATATCACTATAATCCAAGTGTTCATTTTCAGAAGTTTGCTTTCATTTCAGCGCATCTAATTTGTAAAAATGTCAACTGTATTAAATGATTGCTTTTTTCAACTCCACAAAAAATGAACACCCATCATAACACATTTATCTTTCTTTTCGTTCTTGTGATGTACTTGTCGAGACGGTGCATTAAATCCTAGACGAAGCTTTAGCGTTCTTATAGATTCAACTGAAAGCCTATGTATCCCATTGAACCTATTTCAGCCATTACCGGGGTGTGTTTGACAGGACATTACAAACATTTCCGCGGTCGGAACGTCAACGGGGGAAAACGACACAAGCAAGAGTATGAAAGAGTAGCAGGAGTGAAATTAAAGCAGCGAGATTTAAGTAAAGTTACAAGTGGATTTTGTACCCCTCAAACACAGGAAATAGATGGTTGAAAATGACAGATCTCAGGTGGGCGGGGCATGAGCGTTGCTAGAGCAACTCTTAGAACAGGGACAGGTGTGTGTGTGTGTGTGTGTGTGTGTCAGGGTTGTAGGATAAAGAGTTGGAACCGGTTCAGGCTGCATTATGTGTAATGTAATGGTACTGAGAGTCATGATAAAGGGCTAGCTCTGGTCCAACGTTAGTTAAGCCAACTCTCTGAAGTTCAGAGACATTCAAAGTTCCTTCATAGAAGCCGCTCCTCCGTAGGTATAATTCTGTGGGCATAATTCAGATAATGCATTTCATAACAACAAGATGCCAAGCGCTTCATGCCAAGCACTCTATCCGTGCCAGTAAAATGTTTTATGTGCTATAGTTCAGTCAATATCTGATGGATTATACAAATTCTAAAAGTTAGGAGAATCTTCATCCATTGTCCAACTTGCATGTCTTAGAATTGTTTTTTTAAACCTTTTAACAATTTCGATGACTGTTGCTAGTTGCTTGTTCGCTTTTTGTTGTTGTTGGTACACTTCTTTTATATTATCAAATCAAATCAAATCAAATCAAATTTTATTGGTCACATGCGCCGAATACAACAGGTGCAGACATTACAGTGAAATGCTTACTTACAGCCCTTAACCAACAGTGCATTTATTTTAAACAAAAAAAGTAAGAATAAAACAACAACAAAAAAAGTGTTGAGAAAAAAGAGCAGAAGTAAAATAAAGTGACAGTAGGGAGGCTATATATACAGTAAAATAAAGTGACAGTAGGGAGGCTATATATACAGGGGGGTACCGTTGCAGAGTCAATGTGCGGGGGCACCGGCTAGTTGAGGTAGTTGAGGTAATATGTACATGTGGGTAGAGTTAAAGTGACTATGCATAAATAATAAACAGAGTAGCAGCAGCGTAAAAAGGATGGGGTGGGGGGGCAGTGCAAATAGTCCGGGTAGCCATGATTAGCTGTTCAGGAGTCTTATGGCTTGGGGGTAGAAGCTGTTGAGAAGTCTTTTGGACCTAGACTTGGCACTCCGGTACCGCTTGCCGTGCGGTAGCAGAGAGAACAGTCTATGACTAGGGTGGCTGGAGTCTTTGACAATTTTGAGGGCCTTCCTCTGACACCGCCTGGTATAGAGGTCCTGAATCAGGGAGCAACTGCCCTTTATTTATAATAGTAACATTCTTTCAGTTTACACATTTGTTAGAGGTGGTGTGGTTGAAATACTACAACACAGATAGAACAATGAGACAGATTTTTCACTGGATGTTTAAATGTGAAGCATCCGCTTGCTGTTTCCACTCACTACCAAATAAGAGCGGAAGCCCATTGGCGGGCAGCGGGAGAAGATGGAAGGAGATAGATTTTGGCAGACATTCTGCAAATGTTCTCATCGATGAAACATTTTATCTCAATACAGTTTTCAGTTTCCAAAACTATAATATGTTATGAACAGAGTGGACTAAGGTTAGTAAACTTTAACCTTTGCAAAAGTGTTTTAAAAATCGCGTTGTTTAGAAGGAGTGTAAAGGCAAATTGCATTATTGCACACGTGCTCTTCACAGATTAGGCGTTCCTTTACGGAAATATGCAGATGACGCTAGAACGCGCCAATAGGATCTCGCTAGCTCGTGCTTGGCTCTGCCCCCTCCTTGCTTGTTCTGCCCACTGTGGCTCATTTGTTCCCATTGGAAACGTCAGGCTGTGGTCTATCTTGGTTTAGTTATAAGTAATCTTTGACTATACTCTGTAATTCTAACGCTTTATCAGTGGTCCCTGTTTCAATGTGCCTGTATGGGTGAGTGTGTGGGACTGGGGAGTGTGCCCACTAGTGTTCAATAGTGGAACTGCAGTCTGGTTTATCTCTCGAAGACAAAAGAACCACGAGACGAGAAAAGCTAAATAAAATCACAAATTCCATTCACTTGGCTTTATGTGTGTTTCAGAATTGTTTTGGTTGTACTCAGGGTTATTTATAATAATGTATTGTACTTTCGGCTATCAGACAGACGTTTAATAAAAATGTTTTGTTATGATAATTTCTACAGAATTGCACCCTGGGAAAATTGCGAAACACTCATCATTTACGAGTAAAATAACAGTTAAAACGTGTTTTCACCTCTCCATCTACAAGTAGACAAAATAGCACTGAACGTCCATTGAAATTACTTGTTTTTCTGTCAATAGCCGTGGTGCTAAAACCATGAACCTAAAACGTTCGCACGGGAATGACTATCCCACATTGACCGTGTACAACTCATACTTACCTGGCAAGGGAGATACCGTGATCAAGAAGGCGGTTCACCCAGGGTGAGGCTCAGCCATTGTACTCCGGCTGTGCTGACCCCTGCGAATTTCCCAAATGTGGAAATCTCGATTGCATAATTTCTGGTAGTGGGGGACTGCGTTCGCGCTCTCCCCTGATTTCATTGTAAAAAATAAATTGGGGAAAAGACTGGTTTGTCTTTTTGATGCTCGAATTTCTTGATTGGTTTGGGGAAATGTTCGGCCTCTTCCTGGTTTTAGCGTTTGTAGCAGCTCTGCTGTTTAGGGGTTCAAGAATCAACAGTCTGTCGATGCTGAATCCGATTCATGTGCTGTTTTCTACTGTTAGAAAAAGAAGTAAAATACAACTGTTTGTCAATTGTACATTTTAGCATAATTAATGAAAATGGTATGCTATTAATTATGGGGGAAGTATAGACATAAAAATAAAAAGTTCTAAGTAATACCAGTTTGAAGTAACAGAACAACAGAACTTGTGTTATGGATGTGACGGAAATGGACAGGCATTTTGGGGAGAATAGACACATCAGCAAATATTTACATTACATTTTAGTCATTTAGCAGACGCTCGTATCCAGAGCAATTTACAGGAGCAATTAGGGTTAAGTGCCTTGCTCAAGGGTACATCAACAGATTTTTCACCTAGTCAGCTCGGGGATTAGAACCAGCGATCTTTCGGTTACTAGCAAAACACTCTTAACCACTAAGCTATCTGCCGCCCCAAACGTCTTTGAATGTCAAAGTCTTAGGGTAAAATATTAATAGTCACTTTGAAAATAAAGGCTTGGCAACACACAAAAACAACAATGATGAAAATATAGAAATTGTCATATAAACTTTAGAGAGGAAAATGTACCATTATGGATGTGACATTCTGCATTATGGATGTGCTCTGTGAAAAAATTACTGTTTATATATTAAAGATTTCTTCACCAAACTTCATCGTAATACTTTCGTTGTCATCTGAAAATGCAGTGTAGCTCAAAGAACCAAGAAATCACTGGTCATTTGAATAGTTATTGCATAGGCTATCAAAGTGCACTCGTGGGTCCCGTCTTAACCAACCATTAATGTACAAATGTGCTAAAAAAATGCATCTACAATTCTTTATTTGAAAAACACTATTTTCATTGCGAATTAGAGTGCTGCATACCTCAACAATTATATAAATATTTGCACTTTCATAATAACGCTAAAGGAAAATTATGGATGTGACGTTCTGCGTTATGGATGTGACGTTCTGCGTTATGGATGTGACGTTCTGCGTTATGGATGTGACAGGGTCCAAAAAGACAGACAGCAAATGATGACACTGCACTCCTTTTCAAATTTACGTTTTAGTAATTTCATTCTAGATCATTAATGACTGATGTTTTATTTAAAATATTAAAAATGTTATTATCAATCACCTACTGAGTAACAGAATAAACATACAAAAACTTAAACTCAATTCATGCTTTGTATTAATCTCACACCTTTTAATCTGCAGCACAGGCTCGATGCACGCGCATCATTTTTGTGACGTTGTCGGCCAACCCGTCTATACCACCGCGGAGTTTACTGTCTTTGATACCACTCTGGCTAAGCTAACAGGTTGCTAGATAGCTAGCAGTAACTGGCTTGCACACCCGCATTTTGAGTAGAAAAAAGTGGGGGTTGACTATCCAAATCATTCTCTAATGTTGTAAACGCCAGAATTAGTAATAAAGCTTTGAAGCAGTTTACCTTAGCTAGAAGTCTTCTCAACTTTATCAGCTGTGCTGTGGGGGACACACTATTTAAGCCACTTCGATAAGAAGTGATTTTCGCTAACCCTAACCCCTTTCCTAACCTTAACCTCAGTCTCCTAACCTGCTATGAAGAAGTTGCTTCGGTATTCGAAGTGGCATGAAAAGAGTGTTTCCCGTGCTGAGGCGTGCTAATATCAACAAAACACTCGTTTTGTGTCCCCTCTTTCGTCTAAAAGTGAGAACTGACTTTTCAGCGGACAGAAGGTGGGTGACGCTGACCAATCGGGAGTCTATCATGATACGGAAGGGGGAGCGGTAATGGTCAGTGCTATCCGGTATCCTTGGGAAAGCCCTACCCTAACCCCTACCCTAAACCCTAACCTTAACCCCTACTATTACCCTAATCTTAACCATAACTCTTACCTTAACCATTTTAAATGTAAACTTCATTGGGGGTAGGGACATCCCAAGGATCTCGGATAGCACAGACCGAGCTGTAATTAACCTTCCTAAGGAGGGTTTTGTCTAGAAGAGAAACCGTTTTTGTCAAAATTGACTTTTCGTAGCAGGTTTAGGCAGTGGTGTAGTGCTATTTTTGGGGGGATAAATTAGTAAACGACGTCATTTCCTCAATCAAGGTTTGTCCTGACTGATGTAGCCCATTTAATCATCATTATAGAATATGAATATGCATAAAATGCATCCTCCAATTGTAACGTCTGTCTATGCCAACACATATTGTCTCAATAATATTTTCTATTTTGAATACCCTCAAACACCAAGTTAGGCATACTTAATTTCAAAATGGGCCATCATCACTGTCAATCAAGAATGACAATTCTTCACGTTTGATCAAATGTTTAAATTTAAATTTTACATTTACGTCATTTAGCAGACGCTCTTATCCAGAGCGATTTACAATGTAAAGGAATATTTTATTTTTTATTTTTTTATTTTTTGGGGGGGTGGGGTAAGGGGGTGTAGGATTACTTTATCCTATCCCAGGTATTCCTTAAAGAGGTGGGGTTTCAAATGTCTCCGGAAGGTGGTGAGTGACTCCGCTGTCCCAGCGTCGTGAGGGAGCTTGTTCCACTATTGGGGTGCCAGAGCAGCGAACAGTTTGGACTGGGCTGAGCGGGAACTGTGCTTCCGCAGAGGTAGGCCAAATCACATTTTAATTGCCACATGCACCGAATACAACAGGTGTAGACATTACAGTGAAATGCTTACTTACAAGCCCTTAACCAACAATGCAAAGTAAAAAAATAAAAATAAAGTGTTAAGCAAAAAAATAAAAGCAAATAACTAAAGAGCAGCAGTAAAATAAAATAAAGCAGCAGTAAAATAAAATAACAGTAAGGAGGCTATATACAAGGTGGTACCGGTACAGAGTCAATGTGAAATAACAGTAGGGAGGCTATATACAGGGGGTACCGGTACAGAGTCAATGTGCAGGGGCACCGGCTAGTCGAGGTAATTGCGGTAATATGTACATGTGGGTAGAGTTAAAGTGACTATACTTAAATAATAAACAGAGTAGCAGCAGAGTAAAAAAGGGGGACGGGGTGGGGGTGGGGGGGCAGTTCAAATTGTCCGGGTAGCCATGATTAGCTGTTCAGGAGTCTTATGGCTTGGGGGTAGAAGCTGTTGAGAAGCCTTTGGGACCTAGACTTGGCACTCCGGTACCACTTGCCGTGTGGTAGCAGAGAGAACAGTCTATGACTAGGGTGGCTGGAGTCTGACAATTTTGAGGGCCTTCCTCTGACACCGCCTGGTATAGAGGTCCTGGATGGCAGGAAGCTTGGCCCCAGTGATGTACTGGAATAAGGCTGTAACTTTTAGAATTGTTATAATCCATCAGATATTGACTGAATTATAGCACATAAAACATTTTACTGGCATGGACAAATAATGCAGTTCAGGGATTTTGATCATATTTCAGGTATTCAATGTATTGTCAAGTTTAACTTTTTTTTATTTGAATGCACTCATACACATTTTCTTATTGTACCAGTTTTTTACTTATTTATGTTAAAATATAGAAAATGATGTGCCTAATTTGCACGAATACGCTGGATATATTTGCATCTATGAAGACATTAACATAAAGGGGAGGAACAGGGCTGCAAGCACCAAACACTTGCTCTGTCTACCCTACCATCACTCACCGGCGCTGTCAAGACTGCCTCATTAATTACTGTTGTTGTCACGTTCTCTTGCATAATTCAACAGGTGTGTCAATAGCAGGACACCCTTTGATAAAAAGTCAACGGGCTTGGCTCGAGATGACACCTATCTAAACATCCTTTACATTTTTTGCGAGATGTGACATAATATCACTATAATCCAAGTGTTCATTTTCAGAAGTTTGCTTTCATTTCAGCGCATCTAATTTGTAAAAATGTCAACTGTATTAAATGATTGCTTTTTTCAACTCCACAAAAAATGAACACCCATCATAACACATTTATCTTTCTTTTCGTTCTTGTGATGTACTTGTCGAGACGGTGCATTAAATCCTAGACGAAGCTTTAGCGTTCTTATAGATTCAACTGAAAGCCTATGTATCCCATTGAACCTATTTCAGCCATTACCGGGGTGTGTTTGACAGGACATTACAAACATTTCCGCGGTCGGAACGTCAACGGGGGAAAACGACACAAGCAAGAGTATGAAAGAGTAGCAGGAGTGAAATTAAAGCAGCGAGATTTAAGTAAAGTTACAAGTGGATTTTGTACCCCTCAAACACAGGAAATAGATGGTTGAAAATGACAGATCTCAGGTGGGCGGGGCATGAGCGTTGCTAGAGCAACTCTTAGAACAGGGACAGGTGTGTGTGTGTGTGTGTGTGTGTGTCAGGGTTGTAGGATAAAGAGTTGGAACCGGTTCAGGCTGCATTATGTGTAATGTAATGGTACTGAGAGTCATGATAAAGGGCTAGCTCTGGTCCAACGTTAGTTAAGCCAACTCTCTGAAGTTCAGAGACATTCAAAGTTCCTTCATAGAAGCCGCTCCTCCGTAGGTATAATTCTGTGGGCATAATTCAGATAATGCATTTCATAACAACAAGATGCCAAGCGCTTCATGCCAAGCACTCTATCCGTGCCAGTAAAATGTTTTATGTGCTATAGTTCAGTCAATATCTGATGGATTATACAAATTCTAAAAGTTAGGAGAATCTTCATCCATTGTCCAACTTGCATGTCTTAGAATTGTTTTTTTAAACCTTTTAACAATTTCGATGACTGTTGCTAGTTGCTTGTTCGCTTTTTGTTGTTGTTGGTACACTTCTTTTATATTATCAAATCAAATCAAATCAAATCAAATTTTATTGGTCACATGCGCCGAATACAACAGGTGCAGACATTACAGTGAAATGCTTACTTACAGCCCTTAACCAACAGTGCATTTATTTTAAACAAAAAAAGTAAGAATAAAACAACAACAAAAAAAGTGTTGAGAAAAAAGAGCAGAAGTAAAATAAAGTGACAGTAGGGAGGCTATATATACAGTAAAATAAAGTGACAGTAGGGAGGCTATATATACAGGGGGGTACCGTTGCAGAGTCAATGTGCGGGGGCACCGGCTAGTTGAGGTAGTTGAGGTAATATGTACATGTGGGTAGAGTTAAAGTGACTATGCATAAATAATAAACAGAGTAGCAGCAGCGTAAAAAGGATGGGGTGGGGGGGCAGTGCAAATAGTCCGGGTAGCCATGATTAGCTGTTCAGGAGTCTTATGGCTTGGGGGTAGAAGCTGTTGAGAAGTCTTTTGGACCTAGACTTGGCACTCCGGTACCGCTTGCCGTGCGGTAGCAGAGAGAACAGTCTATGACTAGGGTGGCTGGAGTCTTTGACAATTTTGAGGGCCTTCCTCTGACACCGCCTGGTATAGAGGTCCTGAATCAGGGAGCAACTGCCCTTTATTTATAATAGTAACATTCTTTCAGTTTACACATTTGTTAGAGGTGGTGTGGTTGAAATACTACAACACAGATAGAACAATGAGACAGATTTTTCACTGGATGTTTAAATGTGAAGCATCCGCTTGCTGTTTCCACTCACTACCAAATAAGAGCGGAAGCCCATTGGCGGGCAGCGGGAGAAGATGGAAGGAGATAGATTTTGGCAGACATTCTGCAAATGTTCTCATCGATGAAACATTTTATCTCAATACAGTTTTCAGTTTCCAAAACTATAATATGTTATGAACAGAGTGGACTAAGGTTAGTAAACTTTAACCTTTGCAAAAGTGTTTTAAAAATCGCGTTGTTTAGAAGGAGTGTAAAGGCAAATTGCATTATTGCACACGTGCTCTTCACAGATTAGGCGTTCCTTTACGGAAATATGCAGATGACGCTAGAACGCGCCAATAGGATCTCGCTAGCTCGTGCTTGGCTCTGCCCCCTCCTTGCTTGTTCTGCCCACTGTGGCTCATTTGTTCCCATTGGAAACGTCAGGCTGTGGTCTATCTTGGTTTAGTTATAAGTAATCTTTGACTATACTCTGTAATTCTAACGCTTTATCAGTGGTCCCTGTTTCAATGTGCCTGTATGGGTGAGTGTGTGGGACTGGGGAGTGTGCCCACTAGTGTTCAATAGTGGAACTGCAGTCTGGTTTATCTCTCGAAGACAAAAGAACCACGAGACGAGAAAAGCTAAATAAAATCACAAATTCCATTCACTTGGCTTTATGTGTGTTTCAGAATTGTTTTGGTTGTACTCAGGGTTATTTATAATAATGTATTGTACTTTCGGCTATCAGACAGACGTTTAATAAAAATGTTTTGTTATGATAATTTCTACAGAATTGCACCCTGGGAAAATTGCGAAACACTCATCATTTACGAGTAAAATAACAGTTAAAACGTGTTTTCACCTCTCCATCTACAAGTAGACAAAATAGCACTGAACGTCCATTGAAATTACTTGTTTTTCTGTCAATAGCCGTGGTGCTAAAACCATGAACCTAAAACGTTCGCACGGGAATGACTATCCCACATTGACCGTGTACAACTCATACTTACCTGGCAAGGGAGATACCGTGATCAAGAAGGCGGTTCACCCAGGGTGAGGCTCAGCCATTGTACTCCGGCTGTGCTGACCCCTGCGAATTTCCCAAATGTGGAAATCTCGATTGCATAATTTCTGGTAGTGGGGGACTGCGTTCGCGCTCTCCCCTGATTTCATTGTAAAAAATAAATTGGGGAAAAGACTGGTTTGTCTTTTTGATGCTCGAATTTCTTGATTGGTTTGGGGAAATGTTCGGCCTCTTCCTGGTTTTAGCGTTTGTAGCAGCTCTGCTGTTTAGGGGTTCAAGAATCAACAGTCTGTCGATGCTGAATCCGATTCATGTGCTGTTTTCTACTGTTAGAAAAAGAAGTAAAATACAACTGTTTGTCAATTGTACATTTTAGCATAATTAATGAAAATGGTATGCTATTAATTATGGGGGAAGTATAGACATAAAAATAAAAAGTTCTAAGTAATACCAGTTTGAAGTAACAGAACAACAGAACTTGTGTTATGGATGTGACGGAAATGGACAGGCATTTTGGGGAGAATAGACACATCAGCAAATATTTACATTACATTTTAGTCATTTAGCAGACGCTCGTATCCAGAGCAATTTACAGGAGCAATTAGGGTTAAGTGCCTTGCTCAAGGGTACATCAACAGATTTTTCACCTAGTCAGCTCGGGGATTAGAACCAGCGATCTTTCGGTTACTAGCAAAACACTCTTAACCACTAAGCTATCTGCCGCCCCAAACGTCTTTGAATGTCAAAGTCTTAGGGTAAAATATTAATAGTCACTTTGAAAATAAAGGCTTGGCAACACACAAAAACAACAATGATGAAAATATAGAAATTGTCATATAAACTTTAGAGAGGAAAATGTACCATTATGGATGTGACATTCTGCATTATGGATGTGCTCTGTGAAAAAATTACTGTTTATATATTAAAGATTTCTTCACCAAACTTCATCGTAATACTTTCGTTGTCATCTGAAAATGCAGTGTAGCTCAAAGAACCAAGAAATCACTGGTCATTTGAATAGTTATTGCATAGGCTATCAAAGTGCACTCGTGGGTCCCGTCTTAACCAACCATTAATGTACAAATGTGCTAAAAAAATGCATCTACAATTCTTTATTTGAAAAACACTATTTTCATTGCGAATTAGAGTGCTGCATACCTCAACAATTATATAAATATTTGCACTTTCATAATAACGCTAAAGGAAAATTATGGATGTGACGTTCTGCGTTATGGATGTGACGTTCTGCGTTATGGATGTGACGTTCTGCGTTATGGATGTGACGTTCTGCGTTATGGATGTGACAGGGTCCAAAAAGACAGACAGCAAATGATGACACTGCACTCCTTTTCAAATTTACGTTTTAGTAATTTCATTCTAGATCATTAATGACTGATGTTTTATTTAAAATATTAAAAATGTTATTATCAATCACCTACTGAGTAACAGAATAAACATACAAAAACTTAAACTCAATTCATGCTTTGTATTAATCTCACACCTTTTAATCTGCAGCACAGGCTCGATGCACGCGCATCATTTTTGTGACGTTGTCGGCCAACCCGTCTATACCACCGCGGAGTTTACTGTCTTTGATACCACTCTGGCTAAGCTAACAGGTTGCTAGATAGCTAGCAGTAACTGGCTTGCACACCCGCATTTTGAGTAGAAAAAAGTGGGGGTTGACTATCCAAATCATTCTCTAATGTTGTAAACGCCAGAATTAGTAATAAAGCTTTGAAGCAGTTTACCTTAGCTAGAAGTCTTCTCAACTTTATCAGCTGTGCTGTGGGGGACACACTATTTAAGCCACTTCGATAAGAAGTGATTTTCGCTAACCCTAACCCCTTTCCTAACCTTAACCTCAGTCTCCTAACCTGCTATGAAGAAGTTGCTTCGGTATTCGAAGTGGCATGAAAAGAGTGTTTCCCGTGCTGAGGCGTGCTAATATCAACAAAACACTCGTTTTGTGTCCCCTCTTTCGTCTAAAAGTGAGAACTGACTTTTCAGCGGACAGAAGGTGGGTGACGCTGACCAATCGGGAGTCTATCATGATACGGAAGGGGGAGCGGTAATGGTCAGTGCTATCCGGTATCCTTGGGAAAGCCCTACCCTAACCCCTACCCTAAACCCTAACCTTAACCCCTACTATTACCCTAATCTTAACCATAACTCTTACCTTAACCATTTTAAATGTAAACTTCATTGGGGGTAGGGACATCCCAAGGATCTCGGATAGCACAGACCGAGCTGTAATTAACCTTCCTAAGGAGGGTTTTGTCTAGAAGAGAAACCGTTTTTGTCAAAATTGACTTTTCGTAGCAGGTTTAGGCAGTGGTGTAGTGCTATTTTTGGGGGGATAAATTAGTAAACGACGTCATTTCCTCAATCAAGGTTTGTCCTGACTGATGTAGCCCATTTAATCATCATTATAGAATATGAATATGCATAAAATGCATCCTCCAATTGTAACGTCTGTCTATGCCAACACATATTGTCTCAATAATATTTTCTATTTTGAATACCCTCAAACACCAAGTTAGGCATACTTAATTTCAAAATGGGCCATCATCACTGTCAATCAAGAATGACAATTCTTCACGTTTGATCAAATGTTTAAATTTAAATTTTACATTTACGTCATTTAGCAGACGCTCTTATCCAGAGCGATTTACAATGTAAAGGAATATTTTATTTTTTATTTTTTTATTTTTTGGGGGGGTGGGGTAAGGGGGTGTAGGATTACTTTATCCTATCCCAGGTATTCCTTAAAGAGGTGGGGTTTCAAATGTCTCCGGAAGGTGGTGAGTGACTCCGCTGTCCCAGCGTCGTGAGGGAGCTTGTTCCACTATTGGGGTGCCAGAGCAGCGAACAGTTTGGACTGGGCTGAGCGGGAACTGTGCTTCCGCAGAGGTAGGCCAAATCACATTTTAATTGCCACATGCACCGAATACAACAGGTGTAGACATTACAGTGAAATGCTTACTTACAAGCCCTTAACCAACAATGCAAAGTAAAAAAATAAAAATAAAGTGTTAAGCAAAAAAATAAAAGCAAATAACTAAAGAGCAGCAGTAAAATAAAATAACAGTAAGGAGGCTATATACAAGGTGGTACCGGTACAGAGTCAATGTGAAATAACAGTAGGGAGGCTATATACAGGGGGTACCGGTACAGAGTCAATGTGCAGGGGCACCGGCTAGTCGAGGTAATTGCGGTAATATGTACATGTGGGTAGAGTTAAAGTGACTATACTTAAATAATAAACAGAGTAGCAGCAGAGTAAAAAAGGGGGACGGGGTGGGGGTGGGGGGGCAGTTCAAATTGTCCGGGTAGCCATGATTAGCTGTTCAGGAGTCTTATGGCTTGGGGGTAGAAGCTGTTGAGAAGCCTTTGGGACCTAGACTTGGCACTCCGGTACCACTTGCCGTGTGGTAGCAGAGAGAACAGTCTATGACTAGGGTGGCTGGAGTCTGACAATTTTGAGGGCCTTCCTCTGACACCGCCTGGTATAGAGGTCCTGGATGGCAGGAAGCTTGGCCCCAGTGATGTACTGGAATAAGGCTGTAACTTTTAGAATTGTTATAATCCATCAGATATTGACTGAATTATAGCACATAAAACATTTTACTGGCATGGACAAATAATGCAGTTCAGGGATTTTGATCATATTTCAGGTATTCAATGTATTGTCAAGTTTAACTTTTTTTTATTTGAATGCACTCATACACATTTTCTTATTGTACCAGTTTTTTACTTATTTATGTTAAAATATAGAAAATGATGTGCCTAATTTGCACGAATACGCTGGATATATTTGCATCTATGAAGACATTAACATAAAGGGGAGGAACAGGGCTGCAAGCACCAAACACTTGCTCTGTCTACCCTACCATCACTCACCGGCGCTGTCAAGACTGCCTCATTAATTACTGTTGTTGTCACGTTCTCTTGCATAATTCAACAGGTGTGTCAATAGCAGGACACCCTTTGATAAAAAGTCAACGGGCTTGGCTCGAGATGACACCTATCTAAACATCCTTTACATTTTTTGCGAGATGTGACATAATATCACTATAATCCAAGTGTTCATTTTCAGAAGTTTGCTTTCATTTCAGCGCATCTAATTTGTAAAAATGTCAACTGTATTAAATGATTGCTTTTTTCAACTCCACAAAAAATGAACACCCATCATAACACATTTATCTTTCTTTTCGTTCTTGTGATGTACTTGTCGAGACGGTGCATTAAATCCTAGACGAAGCTTTAGCGTTCTTATAGATTCAACTGAAAGCCTATGTATCCCATTGAACCTATTTCAGCCATTACCGGGGTGTGTTTGACAGGACATTACAAACATTTCCGCGGTCGGAACGTCAACGGGGGAAAACGACACAAGCAAGAGTATGAAAGAGTAGCAGGAGTGAAATTAAAGCAGCGAGATTTAAGTAAAGTTACAAGTGGATTTTGTACCCCTCAAACACAGGAAATAGATGGTTGAAAATGACAGATCTCAGGTGGGCGGGGCATGAGCGTTGCTAGAGCAACTCTTAGAACAGGGACAGGTGTGTGTGTGTGTGTGTGTGTGTCAGGGTTGTAGGATAAAGAGTTGGAACCGGTTCAGGCTGCATTATGTGTAATGTAATGGTACTGAGAGTCATGATAAAGGGCTAGCTCTGGTCCAACGTTAGTTAAGCCAACTCTCTGAAGTTCAGAGACATTCAAAGTTCCTTCATAGAAGCCGCTCCTCCGTAGGTATAATTCTGTGGGCATAATTCAGATAATGCATTTCATAACAACAAGATGCCAAGCGCTTCATGCCAAGCACTCTATCCGTGCCAGTAAAATGTTTTATGTGCTATAGTTCAGTCAATATCTGATGGATTATACAAATTCTAAAAGTTAGGAGAATCTTCATCCATTGTCCAACTTGCATGTCTTAGAATTGTTTTTTTAAACCTTTTAACAATTTCGATGACTGTTGCTAGTTGCTTGTTCGCTTTTTGTTGTTGTTGGTACACTTCTTTTATATTATCAAATCAAATCAAATCAAATCAAATTTTATTGGTCACATGCGCCGAATACAACAGGTGCAGACATTACAGTGAAATGCTTACTTACAGCCCTTAACCAACAGTGCATTTATTTTAAACAAAAAAAGTAAGAATAAAACAACAACAAAAAAAGTGTTGAGAAAAAAGAGCAGAAGTAAAATAAAGTGACAGTAGGGAGGCTATATATACAGTAAAATAAAGTGACAGTAGGGAGGCTATATATACAGGGGGGTACCGTTGCAGAGTCAATGTGCGGGGGCACCGGCTAGTTGAGGTAGTTGAGGTAATATGTACATGTGGGTAGAGTTAAAGTGACTATGCATAAATAATAAACAGAGTAGCAGCAGCGTAAAAAGGATGGGGTGGGGGGGCAGTGCAAATAGTCCGGGTAGCCATGATTAGCTGTTCAGGAGTCTTATGGCTTGGGGGTAGAAGCTGTTGAGAAGTCTTTTGGACCTAGACTTGGCACTCCGGTACCGCTTGCCGTGCGGTAGCAGAGAGAACAGTCTATGACTAGGGTGGCTGGAGTCTTTGACAATTTTGAGGGCCTTCCTCTGACACCGCCTGGTATAGAGGTCCTGAATCAGGGAGCAACTGCCCTTTATTTATAATAGTAACATTCTTTCAGTTTACACATTTGTTAGAGGTGGTGTGGTTGAAATACTACAACACAGATAGAACAATGAGACAGATTTTTCACTGGATGTTTAAATGTGAAGCATCCGCTTGCTGTTTCCACTCACTACCAAATAAGAGCGGAAGCCCATTGGCGGGCAGCGGGAGAAGATGGAAGGAGATAGATTTTGGCAGACATTCTGCAAATGTTCTCATCGATGAAACATTTTATCTCAATACAGTTTTCAGTTTCCAAAACTATAATATGTTATGAACAGAGTGGACTAAGGTTAGTAAACTTTAACCTTTGCAAAAGTGTTTTAAAAATCGCGTTGTTTAGAAGGAGTGTAAAGGCAAATTGCATTATTGCACACGTGCTCTTCACAGATTAGGCGTTCCTTTACGGAAATATGCAGATGACGCTAGAACGCGCCAATAGGATCTCGCTAGCTCGTGCTTGGCTCTGCCCCCTCCTTGCTTGTTCTGCCCACTGTGGCTCATTTGTTCCCATTGGAAACGTCAGGCTGTGGTCTATCTTGGTTTAGTTATAAGTAATCTTTGACTATACTCTGTAATTCTAACGCTTTATCAGTGGTCCCTGTTTCAATGTGCCTGTATGGGTGAGTGTGTGGGACTGGGGAGTGTGCCCACTAGTGTTCAATAGTGGAACTGCAGTCTGGTTTATCTCTCGAAGACAAAAGAACCACGAGACGAGAAAAGCTAAATAAAATCACAAATTCCATTCACTTGGCTTTATGTGTGTTTCAGAATTGTTTTGGTTGTACTCAGGGTTATTTATAATAATGTATTGTACTTTCGGCTATCAGACAGACGTTTAATAAAAATGTTTTGTTATGATAATTTCTACAGAATTGCACCCTGGGAAAATTGCGAAACACTCATCATTTACGAGTAAAATAACAGTTAAAACGTGTTTTCACCTCTCCATCTACAAGTAGACAAAATAGCACTGAACGTCCATTGAAATTACTTGTTTTTCTGTCAATAGCCGTGGTGCTAAAACCATGAACCTAAAACGTTCGCACGGGAATGACTATCCCACATTGACCGTGTACAACTCATACTTACCTGGCAAGGGAGATACCGTGATCAAGAAGGCGGTTCACCCAGGGTGAGGCTCAGCCATTGTACTCTGGCTGTGCTGACCCCTGCGAATTTCCCAAATGTGGAAATCTCGATTGCATAATTTCTGGTAGTGGGGGACTGCGTTCGCGCTCTCCCCTGATTTCATTGTAAAAAATAAATTGGGGAAAAGACTGGTTTGTCATTTTGATGCTCGAATTTCTTGATTGGTTTGGGGAAATGTTCGGCCTCTTCCTGGTTTTAGCGTTTGTAGCAGCTCTGCTGTTTAGGGGTTCAAGAATCAACAGTCTGTCGATGCTGAATCCGATTCATGTGCTGTTTTCTACTGTTAGAAAAAGAAGTAAAATACAACTGTTTGTCAATTGTACATTTTAGCATAATTAATGAAAATGGTATGCTATTAATTATGGGGGAAGTATAGACATAAAAATAAAAAGTTCTAAGTAATACCAGTTTGAAGTAACAGAACAACAGAACTTGTGTTATGGATGTGACGGAAATGGACAGGCATTTTGGGGAGAATAGACACATCAGCAAATATTTACATTACATTTTAGTCATTTAGCAGACGCTCGTATCCAGAGCAATTTACAGGAGCAATTAGGGTTAAGTGCCTTGCTCAAGGGTACATCAACAGATTTTTCACCTAGTCAGCTCGGGGATTAGAACCAGCGATCTTTCGGTTACTAGCAAAACACTCTTAACCACTAAGCTATCTGCCGCCCCAAACGTCTTTGAATGTCAAAGTCTTAGGGTAAAATATTAATAGTCACTTTGAAAATAAAGGCTTGGCAACACACAAAAACAACAATGATGAAAATATAGAAATTGTCATATAAACTTTAGAGAGGAAAATGTACCATTATGGATGTGACATTCTGCATTATGGATGTGCTCTGTGAAAAAATTACTGTTTATATATTAAAGATTTCTTCACCAAACTTCATCGTAATACTTTCGTTGTCATCTGAAAATGCAGTGTAGCTCAAAGAACCAAGAAATCACTGGTCATTTGAATAGTTATTGCATAGGCTATCAAAGTGCACTCGTGGGTCCCGTCTTAACCAACCATTAATGTACAAATGTGCTAAAAAAATGCATCTACAATTCTTTATTTGAAAAACACTATTTTCATTGCGAATTAGAGTGCTGCATACCTCAACAATTATATAAATATTTGCACTTTCATAATAACGCTAAAGGAAAATTATGGATGTGACGTTCTGCGTTATGGATGTGACGTTCTGCGTTATGGATGTGACGTTCTGCGTTATGGATGTGACGTTCTGCGTTATGGATGTGACAGGGTCCAAAAAGACAGACAGCAAATGATGACACTGCACTCCTTTTCAAATTTACGTTTTAGTAATTTCATTCTAGATCATTAATGACTGATGTTTTATTTAAAATATTAAAAATGTTATTATCAATCACCTACTGAGTAACAGAATAAACATACAAAAACTTAAACTCAATTCATGCTTTGTATTAATCTCACACCTTTTAATCTGCAGCACAGGCTCGATGCACGCGCATCATTTTTGTGACGTTGTCGGCCAACCCGTCTATACCACCGCGGAGTTTACTGTCTTTGATACCACTCTGGCTAAGCTAACAGGTTGCTAGATAGCTAGCAGTAACTGGCTTGCACACCCGCATTTTGAGTAGAAAAAAGTGGGGGTTGACTATCCAAATCATTCTCTAATGTTGTAAACGCCAGAATTAGTAATAAAGCTTTGAAGCAGTTTACCTTAGCTAGAAGTCTTCTCAACTTTATCAGCTGTGCTGTGGGGGACACACTATTTAAGCCACTTCGATAAGAAGTGATTTTCGCTAACCCTAACCCCTTTCCTAACCTTAACCTCAGTCTCCTAACCTGCTATGAAGAAGTTGCTTCGGTATTCGAAGTGGCATGAAAAGAGTGTTTCCCGTGCTGAGGCGTGCTAATATCAACAAAACACTCGTTTTGTGTCCCCTCTTTCGTCTAAAAGTGAGAACTGACTTTTCAGCGGACAGAAGGTGGGTGACGCTGACCAATCGGGAGTCTATCATGATACGGAAGGGGGAGCGGTAATGGTCAGTGCTATCCGGTATCCTTGGGAAAGCCCTACCCTAACCCCTACCCTAAACCCTAACCTTAACCCCTACTATTACCCTAATCTTAACCATAACTCTTACCTTAACCATTTTAAATGTAAACTTCATTGGGGGTAGGGACATCCCAAGGATCTCGGATAGCACAGACCGAGCTGTAATTAACCTTCCTAAGGAGGGTTTTGTCTAGAAGAGAAACCGTTTTTGTCAAAATTGACTTTTCGTAGCAGGTTTAGGCAGTGGTGTAGTGCTATTTTTGGGGGGATAAATTAGTAAACGACGTCATTTCCTCAATCAAGGTTTGTCCTGACTGATGTAGCCCATTTAATCATCATTATAGAATATGAATATGCATAAAATGCATCCTCCAATTGTAACGTCTGTCTATGCCAACACATATTGTCTCAATAATATTTTCTATTTTGAATACCCTCAAACACCAAGTTAGGCATACTTAATTTCAAAATGGGCCATCATCACTGTCAATCAAGAATGACAATTCTTCACGTTTGATCAAATGTTTAAATTTAAATTTTACATTTACGTCATTTAGCAGACGCTCTTATCCAGAGCGATTTACAATGTAAAGGAATATTTTATTTTTTATTTTTTTATTTTTTGGGGGGGTGGGGTAAGGGGGTGTAGGATTACTTTATCCTATCCCAGGTATTCCTTAAAGAGGTGGGGTTTCAAATGTCTCCGGAAGGTGGTGAGTGACTCCGCTGTCCCAGCGTCGTGAGGGAGCTTGTTCCACTATTGGGGTGCCAGAGCAGCGAACAGTTTGGACTGGGCTGAGCGGGAACTGTGCTTCCGCAGAGGTAGGCCAAATCACATTTTAATTGCCACATGCACCGAATACAACAGGTGTAGACATTACAGTGAAATGCTTACTTACAAGCCCTTAACCAACAATGCAAAGTAAAAAAATAAAAATAAAGTGTTAAGCAAAAAAATAAAAGCAAATAACTAAAGAGCAGCAGTAAAATAAAATAACAGTAAGGAGGCTATATACAAGGTGGTACCGGTACAGAGTCAATGTGAAATAACAGTAGGGAGGCTATATACAGGGGGTACCGGTACAGAGTCAATGTGCAGGGGCACCGGCTAGTCGAGGTAATTGCGGTAATATGTACATGTGGGTAGAGTTAAAGTGACTATACTTAAATAATAAACAGAGTAGCAGCAGAGTAAAAAAGGGGGACGGGGTGGGGGTGGGGGGGCAGTTCAAATTGTCCGGGTAGCCATGATTAGCTGTTCAGGAGTCTTATGGCTTGGGGGTAGAAGCTGTTGAGAAGCCTTTGGGACCTAGACTTGGCACTCCGGTACCACTTGCCGTGTGGTAGCAGAGAGAACAGTCTATGACTAGGGTGGCTGGAGTCTGACAATTTTGAGGGCCTTCCTCTGACACCGCCTGGTATAGAGGTCCTGGATGGCAGGAAGCTTGGCCCCAGTGATGTACTGGAATAAGGCTGTAACTTTTAGAATTGTTATAATCCATCAGATATTGACTGAATTATAGCACATAAAACATTTTACTGGCATGGACAAATAATGCAGTTCAGGGATTTTGATCATATTTCAGGTATTCAATGTATTGTCAAGTTTAACTTTTTTTTATTTGAATGCACTCATACACATTTTCTTATTGTACCAGTTTTTTACTTATTTATGTTAAAATATAGAAAATGATGTGCCTAATTTGCACGAATACGCTGGATATATTTGCATCTATGAAGACATTAACATAAAGGGGAGGAACAGGGCTGCAAGCACCAAACACTTGCTCTGTCTACCCTACCATCACTCACCGGCGCTGTCAAGACTGCCTCATTAATTACTGTTGTTGTCACGTTCTCTTGCATAATTCAACAGGTGTGTCAATAGCAGGACACCCTTTGATAAAAAGTCAACGGGCTTGGCTCGAGATGACACCTATCTAAACATCCTTTACATTTTTTGCGAGATGTGACATAATATCACTATAATCCAAGTGTTCATTTTCAGAAGTTTGCTTTCATTTCAGCGCATCTAATTTGTAAAAATGTCAACTGTATTAAATGATTGCTTTTTTCAACTCCACAAAAAATGAACACCCATCATAACACATTTATCTTTCTTTTCGTTCTTGTGATGTACTTGTCGAGACGGTGCATTAAATCCTAGACGAAGCTTTAGCGTTCTTATAGATTCAACTGAAAGCCTATGTATCCCATTGAACCTATTTCAGCCATTACCGGGGTGTGTTTGACAGGACATTACAAACATTTCCGCGGTCGGAACGTCAACGGGGGAAAACGACACAAGCAAGAGTATGAAAGAGTAGCAGGAGTGAAATTAAAGCAGCGAGATTTAAGTAAAGTTACAAGTGGATTTTGTACCCCTCAAACACAGGAAATAGATGGTTGAAAATGACAGATCTCAGGTGGGCGGGGCATGAGCGTTGCTAGAGCAACTCTTAGAACAGGGACAGGTGTGTGTGTGTGTGTGTGTGTGTGTCAGGGTTGTAGGATAAAGAGTTGGAACCGGTTCAGGCTGCATTATGTGTAATGTAATGGTACTGAGAGTCATGATAAAGGGCTAGCTCTGGTCCAACGTTAGTTAAGCCAACTCTCTGAAGTTCAGAGACATTCAAAGTTCCTTCATAGAAGCCGCTCCTCCGTAGGTATAATTCTGTGGGCATAATTCAGATAATGCATTTCATAACAACAAGATGCCAAGCGCTTCATGCCAAGCACTCTATCCGTGCCAGTAAAATGTTTTATGTGCTATAGTTCAGTCAATATCTGATGGATTATACAAATTCTAAAAGTTAGGAGAATCTTCATCCATTGTCCAACTTGCATGTCTTAGAATTGTTTTTTTAAACCTTTTAACAATTTCGATGACTGTTGCTAGTTGCTTGTTCGCTTTTTGTTGTTGTTGGTACACTTCTTTTATATTATCAAATCAAATCAAATCAAATCAAATTTTATTGGTCACATGCGCCGAATACAACAGGTGCAGACATTACAGTGAAATGCTTACTTACAGCCCTTAACCAACAGTGCATTTATTTTAAACAAAAAAAGTAAGAATAAAACAACAACAAAAAAAGTGTTGAGAAAAAAGAGCAGAAGTAAAATAAAGTGACAGTAGGGAGGCTATATATACAGTAAAATAAAGTGACAGTAGGGAGGCTATATATACAGGGGGGTACCGTTGCAGAGTCAATGTGCGGGGGCACCGGCTAGTTGAGGTAGTTGAGGTAATATGTACATGTGGGTAGAGTTAAAGTGACTATGCATAAATAATAAACAGAGTAGCAGCAGCGTAAAAAGGATGGGGTGGGGGGGCAGTGCAAATAGTCCGGGTAGCCATGATTAGCTGTTCAGGAGTCTTATGGCTTGGGGGTAGAAGCTGTTGAGAAGTCTTTTGGACCTAGACTTGGCACTCCGGTACCGCTTGCCGTGCGGTAGCAGAGAGAACAGTCTATGACTAGGGTGGCTGGAGTCTTTGACAATTTTGAGGGCCTTCCTCTGACACCGCCTGGTATAGAGGTCCTGAATCAGGGAGCAACTGCCCTTTATTTATAATAGTAACATTCTTTCAGTTTACACATTTGTTAGAGGTGGTGTGGTTGAAATACTACAACACAGATAGAACAATGAGACAGATTTTTCACTGGATGTTTAAATGTGAAGCATCCGCTTGCTGTTTCCACTCACTACCAAATAAGAGCGGAAGCCCATTGGCGGGCAGCGGGAGAAGATGGAAGGAGATAGATTTTGGCAGACATTCTGCAAATGTTCTCATCGATGAAACATTTTATCTCAATACAGTTTTCAGTTTCCAAAACTATAATATGTTATGAACAGAGTGGACTAAGGTTAGTAAACTTTAACCTTTGCAAAAGTGTTTTAAAAATCGCGTTGTTTAGAAGGAGTGTAAAGGCAAATTGCATTATTGCACACGTGCTCTTCACAGATTAGGCGTTCCTTTACGGAAATATGCAGATGACGCTAGAACGCGCCAATAGGATCTCGCTAGCTCGTGCTTGGCTCTGCCCCCTCCTTGCTTGTTCTGCCCACTGTGGCTCATTTGTTCCCATTGGAAACGTCAGGCTGTGGTCTATCTTGGTTTAGTTATAAGTAATCTTTGACTATACTCTGTAATTCTAACGCTTTATCAGTGGTCCCTGTTTCAATGTGCCTGTATGGGTGAGTGTGTGGGACTGGGGAGTGTGCCCACTAGTGTTCAATAGTGGAACTGCAGTCTGGTTTATCTCTCGAAGACAAAAGAACCACGAGACGAGAAAAGCTAAATAAAATCACAAATTCCATTCACTTGGCTTTATGTGTGTTTCAGAATTGTTTTGGTTGTACTCAGGGTTATTTATAATAATGTATTGTACTTTCGGCTATCAGACAGACGTTTAATAAAAATGTTTTGTTATGATAATTTCTACAGAATTGCACCCTGGGAAAATTGCGAAACACTCATCATTTACGAGTAAAATAACAGTTAAAACGTGTTTTCACCTCTCCATCTACAAGTAGACAAAATAGCACTGAACGTCCATTGAAATTACTTGTTTTTCTGTCAATAGCCGTGGTGCTAAAACCATGAACCTAAAACGTTCGCACGGGAATGACTATCCCACATTGACCGTGTACAACTCATACTTACCTGGCAAGGGAGATACCGTGATCAAGAAGGCGGTTCACCCAGGGTGAGGCTCAGCCATTGTACTCCGGCTGTGCTGACCCCTGCGAATTTCCCAAATGTGGAAATCTCGATTGCATAATTTCTGGTAGTGGGGGACTGCGTTCGCGCTCTCCCCTGATTTCATTGTAAAAAATAAATTGGGGAAAAGACTGGTTTGTCTTTTTGATGCTCGAATTTCTTGATTGGTTTGGGGAAATGTTCGGCCTCTTCCTGGTTTTAGCGTTTGTAGCAGCTCTGCTGTTTAGGGGTTCAAGAATCAACAGTCTGTCGATGCTGAATCCGATTCATGTGCTGTTTTCTACTGTTAGAAAAAGAAGTAAAATACAACTGTTTGTCAATTGTACATTTTAGCATAATTAATGAAAATGGTATGCTATTAATTATGGGGGAAGTATAGACATAAAAATAAAAAGTTCTAAGTAATACCAGTTTGAAGTAACAGAACAACAGAACTTGTGTTATGGATGTGACGGAAATGGACAGGCATTTTGGGGAGAATAGACACATCAGCAAATATTTACATTACATTTTAGTCATTTAGCAGACGCTCGTATCCAGAGCAATTTACAGGAGCAATTAGGGTTAAGTGCCTTGCTCAAGGGTACATCAACAGATTTTTCACCTAGTCAGCTCGGGGATTAGAACCAGCGATCTTTCGGTTACTAGCAAAACACTCTTAACCACTAAGCTATCTGCCGCCCCAAACGTCTTTGAATGTCAAAGTCTTAGGGTAAAATATTAATAGTCACTTTGAAAATAAAGGCTTGGCAACACACAAAAACAACAATGATGAAAATATAGAAATTGTCATATAAACTTTAGAGAGGAAAATGTACCATTATGGATGTGACATTCTGCATTATGGATGTGCTCTGTGAAAAAATTACTGTTTATATATTAAAGATTTCTTCACCAAACTTCATCGTAATACTTTCGTTGTCATCTGAAAATGCAGTGTAGCTCAAAGAACCAAGAAATCACTGGTCATTTGAATAGTTATTGCATAGGCTATCAAAGTGCACTCGTGGGTCCCGTCTTAACCAACCATTAATGTACAAATGTGCTAAAAAAATGCATCTACAATTCTTTATTTGAAAAACACTATTTTCATTGCGAATTAGAGTGCTGCATACCTCAACAATTATATAAATATTTGCACTTTCATAATAACGCTAAAGGAAAATTATGGATGTGACGTTCTGCGTTATGGATGTGACGTTCTGCGTTATGGATGTGACGTTCTGCGTTATGGATGTGACGTTCTGCGTTATGGATGTGACAGGGTCCAAAAAGACAGACAGCAAATGATGACACTGCACTCCTTTTCAAATTTACGTTTTAGTAATTTCATTCTAGATCATTAATGACTGATGTTTTATTTAAAATATTAAAAATGTTATTATCAATCACCTACTGAGTAACAGAATAAACATACAAAAACTTAAACTCAATTCATGCTTTGTATTAATCTCACACCTTTTAATCTGCAGCACAGGCTCGATGCACGCGCATCATTTTTGTGACGTTGTCGGCCAACCCGTCTATACCACCGCGGAGTTTACTGTCTTTGATACCACTCTGGCTAAGCTAACAGGTTGCTAGATAGCTAGCAGTAACTGGCTTGCACACCCGCATTTTGAGTAGAAAAAAGTGGGGGTTGACTATCCAAATCATTCTCTAATGTTGTAAACGCCAGAATTAGTAATAAAGCTTTGAAGCAGTTTACCTTAGCTAGAAGTCTTCTCAACTTTATCAGCTGTGCTGTGGGGGACACACTATTTAAGCCACTTCAATAAGAAGTGATTTTCGCTAACCCTAACCCCTTTCCTAACCTTAACCTCAGTCTCCTAACCTGCTATGAAGAAGTTGCTTCGGTATTCGAAGTGGCATGAAAAGAGTGTTTCCCGTGCTGAGGCGTGCTAATATCAACAAAACACTCGTTTTGTGTCCCCTCTTTCGTCTAAAAGTGAGAACTGACTTTTCAGCGGACAGAAGGTGGGTGACGCTGACCAATCGGGAGTCTATCATGATACGGAAGGGGGAGCGGTAATGGTCAGTGCTATCCGGTATCCTTGGGAAAGCCCTACCCTAACCCCTACCCTAAACCCTAACCTTAACCCCTACTATTACCCTAATCTTAACCATAACTCTTACCTTAACCATTTTAAATGTAAACTTCATTGGGGGTAGGGACATCCCAAGGATCTCGGATAGCACAGACCGAGCTGTAATTAACCTTCCTAAGGAGGGTTTTGTCTAGAAGAGAAACCGTTTTTGTCAAAATTGACTTTTCGTAGCAGGTTTAGGCAGTGGTGTAGTGCTATTTTTGGGGGGATAAATTAGTAAACGACGTCATTTCCTCAATCAAGGTTTGTCCTGACTGATGTAGCCCATTTAATCATCATTATAGAATATGAATATGCATAAAATGCATCCTCCAATTGTAACGTCTGTCTATGCCAACACATATTGTCTCAATAATATTTTCTATTTTGAATACCCTCAAACACCAAGTTAGGCATACTTAATTTCAAAATGGGCCATCATCACTGTCAATCAAGAATGACAATTCTTCACGTTTGATCAAATGTTTAAATTTAAATTTTACATTTACGTCATTTAGCAGACGCTCTTATCCAGAGCGATTTACAATGTAAAGGAATATTTTATTTTTTATTTTTTTATTTTTTGGGGGGGTGGGGTAAGGGGGTGTAGGATTACTTTATCCTATCCCAGGTATTCCTTAAAGAGGTGGGGTTTCAAATGTCTCCGGAAGGTGGTGAGTGACTCCGCTGTCCCAGCGTCGTGAGGGAGCTTGTTCCACTATTGGGGTGCCAGAGCAGCGAACAGTTTGGACTGGGCTGAGCGGGAACTGTGCTTCCGCAGAGGTAGGCCAAATCACATTTTAATTGCCACATGCACCGAATACAACAGGTGTAGACATTACAGTGAAATGCTTACTTACAAGCCCTTAACCAACAATGCAAAGTAAAAAAATAAAAATAAAGTGTTAAGCAAAAAAATAAAAGCAAATAACTAAAGAGCAGCAGTAAAATAAAATAACAGTAAGGAGGCTATATACAAGGTGGTACCGGTACAGAGTCAATGTGAAATAACAGTAGGGAGGCTATATACAGGGGGTACCGGTACAGAGTCAATGTGCAGGGGCACCGGCTAGTCGAGGTAATTGCGGTAATATGTACATGTGGGTAGAGTTAAAGTGACTATACTTAAATAATAAACAGAGTAGCAGCAGAGTAAAAAAGGGGGACGGGGTGGGGGTGGGGGGGCAGTTCAAATTGTCCGGGTAGCCATGATTAGCTGTTCAGGAGTCTTATGGCTTGGGGGTAGAAGCTGTTGAGAAGCCTTTGGGACCTAGACTTGGCACTCCGGTACCACTTGCCGTGTGGTAGCAGAGAGAACAGTCTATGACTAGGGTGGCTGGAGTCTGACAATTTTGAGGGCCTTCCTCTGACACCGCCTGGTATAGAGGTCCTGGATGGCAGGAAGCTTGGCCCCAGTGATGTACTGGAATAAGGCTGTAACTTTTAGAATTGTTATAATCCATCAGATATTGACTGAATTATAGCACATAAAACATTTTACTGGCATGGACAAATAATGCAGTTCAGGGATTTTGATCATATTTCAGGTATTCAATGTATTGTCAAGTTTAACTTTTTTTTATTTGAATGCACTCATACACATTTTCTTATTGTACCAGTTTTTTACTTATTTATGTTAAAATATAGAAAATGATGTGCCTAATTTGCACGAATACGCTGGATATATTTGCATCTATGAAGACATTAACATAAAGGGGAGGAACAGGGCTGCAAGCACCAAACACTTGCTCTGTCTACCCTACCATCACTCACCGGCGCTGTCAAGACTGCCTCATTAATTACTGTTGTTGTCACGTTCTCTTGCATAATTCAACAGGTGTGTCAATAGCAGGACACCCTTTGATAAAAAGTCAACGGGCTTGGCTCGAGATGACACCTATCTAAACATCCTTTACATTTTTTGCGAGATGTGACATAATATCACTATAATCCAAGTGTTCATTTTCAGAAGTTTGCTTTCATTTCAGCGCATCTAATTTGTAAAAATGTCAACTGTATTAAATGATTGCTTTTTTCAACTCCACAAAAAATGAACACCCATCATAACACATTTATCTTTCTTTTCGTTCTTGTGATGTACTTGTCGAGACGGTGCATTAAATCCTAGACGAAGCTTTAGCGTTCTTATAGATTCAACTGAAAGCCTATGTATCCCATTGAACCTATTTCAGCCATTACCGGGGTGTGTTTGACAGGACATTACAAACATTTCCGCGGTCGGAACGTCAACGGGGGAAAACGACACAAGCAAGAGTATGAAAGAGTAGCAGGAGTGAAATTAAAGCAGCGAGATTTAAGTAAAGTTACAAGTGGATTTTGTACCCCTCAAACACAGGAAATAGATGGTTGAAAATGACAGATCTCAGGTGGGCGGGGCATGAGCGTTGCTAGAGCAACTCTTAGAACAGGGACAGGTGTGTGTGTGTGTGTGTGTGTGTGTCAGGGTTGTAGGATAAAGAGTTGGAACCGGTTCAGGCTGCATTATGTGTAATGTAATGGTACTGAGAGTCATGATAAAGGGCTAGCTCTGGTCCAACGTTAGTTAAGCCAACTCTCTGAAGTTCAGAGACATTCAAAGTTCCTTCATAGAAGCCGCTCCTCCGTAGGTATAATTCTGTGGGCATAATTCAGATAATGCATTTCATAACAACAAGATGCCAAGCGCTTCATGCCAAGCACTCTATCCGTGCCAGTAAAATGTTTTATGTGCTATAGTTCAGTCAATATCTGATGGATTATACAAATTCTAAAAGTTAGGAGAATCTTCATCCATTGTCCAACTTGCATGTCTTAGAATTGTTTTTTTAAACCTTTTAACAATTTCGATGACTGTTGCTAGTTGCTTGTTCGCTTTTTGTTGTTGTTGGTACACTTCTTTTATATTATCAAATCAAATCAAATCAAATCAAATTTTATTGGTCACATGCGCCGAATACAACAGGTGCAGACATTACAGTGAAATGCTTACTTACAGCCCTTAACCAACAGTGCATTTATTTTAAACAAAAAAAGTAAGAATAAAACAACAACAAAAAAAGTGTTGAGAAAAAAGAGCAGAAGTAAAATAAAGTGACAGTAGGGAGGCTATATATACAGTAAAATAAAGTGACAGTAGGGAGGCTATATATACAGGGGGGTACCGTTGCAGAGTCAATGTGCGGGGGCACCGGCTAGTTGAGGTAGTTGAGGTAATATGTACATGTGGGTAGAGTTAAAGTGACTATGCATAAATAATAAACAGAGTAGCAGCAGCGTAAAAAGGATGGGGTGGGGGGGCAGTGCAAATAGTCCGGGTAGCCATGATTAGCTGTTCAGGAGTCTTATGGCTTGGGGGTAGAAGCTGTTGAGAAGTCTTTTGGACCTAGACTTGGCACTCCGGTACCGCTTGCCGTGCGGTAGCAGAGAGAACAGTCTATGACTAGGGTGGCTGGAGTCTTTGACAATTTTGAGGGCCTTCCTCTGACACCGCCTGGTATAGAGGTCCTGAATCAGGGAGCAACTGCCCTTTATTTATAATAGTAACATTCTTTCAGTTTACACATTTGTTAGAGGTGGTGTGGTTGAAATACTACAACACAGATAGAACAATGAGACAGATTTTTCACTGGATGTTTAAATGTGAAGCATCCGCTTGCTGTTTCCACTCACTACCAAATAAGAGCGGAAGCCCATTGGCGGGCAGCGGGAGAAGATGGAAGGAGATAGATTTTGGCAGACATTCTGCAAATGTTCTCATCGATGAAACATTTTATCTCAATACAGTTTTCAGTTTCCAAAACTATAATATGTTATGAACAGAGTGGACTAAGGTTAGTAAACTTTAACCTTTGCAAAAGTGTTTTAAAAATCGCGTTGTTTAGAAGGAGTGTAAAGGCAAATTGCATTATTGCACACGTGCTCTTCACAGATTAGGCGTTCCTTTACGGAAATATGCAGATGACGCTAGAACGTGCCAATAGGATCTCGCTAGCTCGTGCTTGGCTCTGCCCCCTCCTTGCTTGTTCTGCCCACTGTGGCTCATTTGTTCCCATTGGAAACGTCAGGCTGTGGTCTATCTTGGTTTAGTTATAAGTAATCTTTGACTATACTCTGTAATTCTAACGCTTTATCAGTGGTCCCTGTTTCAATGTGCCTGTATGGGTGAGTGTGTGGGACTGGGGAGTGTGCCCACTAGTGTTCAATAGTGGAACTGCAGTCTGGTTTATCTCTCGAAGACAAAAGAACCACGAGACGAGAAAAGCTAAATAAAATCACAAATTCCATTCACTTGGCTTTATGTGTGTTTCAGAATTGTTTTGGTTGTACTCAGGGTTATTTATAATAATGTATTGTACTTTCGGCTATCAGACAGACGTTTAATAAAAATGTTTTGTTATGATAATTTCTACAGAATTGCACCCTGGGAAAATTGCGAAACACTCATCATTTACGAGTAAAATAACAGTTAAAACGTGTTTTCACCTCTCCATCTACAAGTAGACAAAATAGCACTGAACGTCCATTGAAATTACTTGTTTTTCTGTCAATAGCCGTGGTGCTAAAACCATGAACCTAAAACGTTCGCACGGGAATGACTATCCCACATTGACCGTGTACAACTCATACTTACCTGGCAAGGGAGATACCGTGATCAAGAAGGCGGTTCACCCAGGGTGAGGCTCAGCCATTGTACTCCGGCTGTGCTGACCCCTGCGAATTTCCCAAATGTGGAAATCTCGATTGCATAATTTCTGGTAGTGGGGGACTGCGTTCGCGCTCTCCCCTGATTTCATTGTAAAAAATAAATTGGGGAAAAGACTGGTTTGTCTTTTTGATGCTCGAATTTCTTGATTGGTTTGGGGAAATGTTCGGCCTCTTCCTGGTTTTAGCGTTTGTAGCAGCTCTGCTGTTTAGGGGTTCAAGAATCAACAGTCTGTCGATGCTGAATCCGATTCATGTGCTGTTTTCTACTGTTAGAAAAAGAAGTAAAATACAACTGTTTGTCAATTGTACATTTTAGCATAATTAATGAAAATGGTATGCTATTAATTATGGGGGAAGTATAGACATAAAAATAAAAAGTTCTAAGTAATACCAGTTTGAAGTAACAGAACAACAGAACTTGTGTTATGGATGTGACGGAAATGGACAGGCATTTTGGGGAGAATAGACACATCAGCAAATATTTACATTACATTTTAGTCATTTAGCAGACGCTCGTATCCAGAGCAATTTACAGGAGCAATTAGGGTTAAGTGCCTTGCTCAAGGGTACATCAACAGATTTTTCACCTAGTCAGCTCGGGGATTAGAACCAGCGATCTTTCGGTTACTAGCAAAACACTCTTAACCACTAAGCTATCTGCCGCCCCAAACGTCTTTGAATGTCAAAGTCTTAGGGTAAAATATTAATAGTCACTTTGAAAATAAAGGCTTGGCAACACACAAAAACAACAATGATGAAAATATAGAAATTGTCATATAAACTTTAGAGAGGAAAATGTACCATTATGGATGTGACATTCTGCATTATGGATGTGCTCTGTGAAAAAATTACTGTTTATATATTAAAGATTTCTTCACCAAACTTCATCGTAATACTTTCGTTGTCATCTGAAAATGCAGTGTAGCTCAAAGAACCAAGAAATCACTGGTCATTTGAATAGTTATTGCATAGGCTATCAAAGTGCACTCGTGGGTCCCGTCTTAACCAACCATTAATGTACAAATGTGCTAAAAAAATGCATCTACAATTCTTTATTTGAAAAACACTATTTTCATTGCGAATTAGAGTGCTGCATACCTCAACAATTATATAAATATTTGCACTTTCATAATAACGCTAAAGGAAAATTATGGATGTGACGTTCTGCGTTATGGATGTGACGTTCTGCGTTATGGATGTGACGTTCTGCGTTATGGATGTGACGTTCTGCGTTATGGATGTGACAGGGTCCAAAAAGACAGACAGCAAATGATGACACTGCACTCCTTTTCAAATTTACGTTTTAGTAATTTCATTCTAGATCATTAATGACTGATGTTTTATTTAAAATATTAAAAATGTTATTATCAATCACCTACTGAGTAACAGAATAAACATACAAAAACTTAAACTCAATTCATGCTTTGTATTAATCTCACACCTTTTAATCTGCAGCACAGGCTCGATGCACGCGCATCATTTTTGTGACGTTGTCGGCCAACCCGTCTATACCACCGCGGAGTTTACTGTCTTTGATACCACTCTGGCTAAGCTAACAGGTTGCTAGATAGCTAGCAGTAACTGGCTTGCACACCCGCATTTTGAGTAGAAAAAAGTGGGGGTTGACTATCCAAATCATTCTCTAATGTTGTAAACGCCAGAATTAGTAATAAAGCTTTGAAGCAGTTTACCTTAGCTAGAAGTCTTCTCAACTTTATCAGCTGTGCTGTGGGGGACACACTATTTAAGCCACTTCGATAAGAAGTGATTTTCGCTAACCCTAACCCCTTTCCTAACCTTAACCTCAGTCTCCTAACCTGCTATGAAGAAGTTGCTTCGGTATTCGAAGTGGCATGAAAAGAGTGTTTCCCGTGCTGAGGCGTGCTAATATCAACAAAACACTCGTTTTGTGTCCCCTCTTTCGTCTAAAAGTGAGAACTGACTTTTCAGCGGACAGAAGGTGGGTGACGCTGACCAATCGGGAGTCTATCATGATACGGAAGGGGGAGCGGTAATGGTCAGTGCTATCCGGTATCCTTGGGAAAGCCCTACCCTAACCCCTACCCTAAACCCTAACCTTAACCCCTACTATTACCCTAATCTTAACCATAACTCTTACCTTAACCATTTTAAATGTAAACTTCATTGGGGGTAGGGACATCCCAAGGATCTCGGATAGCACAGACCGAGCTGTAATTAACCTTCCTAAGGAGGGTTTTGTCTAGAAGAGAAACCGTTTTTGTCAAAATTGACTTTTCGTAGCAGGTTTAGGCAGTGGTGTAGTGCTATTTTTGGGGGGATAAATTAGTAAACGACGTCATTTCCTCAATCAAGGTTTGTCCTGACTGATGTAGCCCATTTAATCATCATTATAGAATATGAATATGCATAAAATGCATCCTCCAATTGTAACGTCTGTCTATGCCAACACATATTGTCTCAATAATATTTTCTATTTTGAATACCCTCAAACACCAAGTTAGGCATACTTAATTTCAAAATGGGCCATCATCACTGTCAATCAAGAATGACAATTCTTCACGTTTGATCAAATGTTTAAATTTAAATTTTACATTTACGTCATTTAGCAGACGCTCTTATCCAGAGCGATTTACAATGTAAAGGAATATTTTATTTTTTATTTTTTTATTTTTTGGGGGGGTGGGGTAAGGGGGTGTAGGATTACTTTATCCTATCCCAGGTATTCCTTAAAGAGGTGGGGTTTCAAATGTCTCCGGAAGGTGGTGAGTGACTCCGCTGTCCCAGCGTCGTGAGGGAGCTTGTTCCACTATTGGGGTGCCAGAGCAGCGAACAGTTTGGACTGGGCTGAGCGGGAACTGTGCTTCCGCAGAGGTAGGCCAAATCACATTTTAATTGCCACATGCACCGAATACAACAGGTGTAGACATTACAGTGAAATGCTTACTTACAAGCCCTTAACCAACAATGCAAAGTAAAAAAATAAAAATAAAGTGTTAAGCAAAAAAATAAAAGCAAATAACTAAAGAGCAGCAGTAAAATAAAATAACAGTAAGGAGGCTATATACAAGGTGGTACCGGTACAGAGTCAATGTGAAATAACAGTAGGGAGGCTATATACAGGGGGTACCGGTACAGAGTCAATGTGCAGGGGCACCGGCTAGTCGAGGTAATTGCGGTAATATGTACATGTGGGTAGAGTTAAAGTGACTATACTTAAATAATAAACAGAGTAGCAGCAGAGTAAAAAAGGGGGACGGGGTGGGGGTGGGGGGGCAGTTCAAATTGTCCGGGTAGCCATGATTAGCTGTTCAGGAGTCTTATGGCTTGGGGGTAGAAGCTGTTGAGAAGCCTTTGGGACCTAGACTTGGCACTCCGGTACCACTTGCCGTGTGGTAGCAGAGAGAACAGTCTATGACTAGGGTGGCTGGAGTCTGACAATTTTGAGGGCCTTCCTCTGACACCGCCTGGTATAGAGGTCCTGGATGGCAGGAAGCTTGGCCCCAGTGATGTACTGGAATAAGGCTGTAACTTTTAGAATTGTTATAATCCATCAGATATTGACTGAATTATAGCACATAAAACATTTTACTGGCATGGACAAATAATGCAGTTCAGGGATTTTGATCATATTTCAGGTATTCAATGTATTGTCAAGTTTAACTTTTTTTTATTTGAATGCACTCATACACATTTTCTTATTGTACCAGTTTTTTACTTATTTATGTTAAAATATAGAAAATGATGTGCCTAATTTGCACGAATACGCTGGATATATTTGCATCTATGAAGACATTAACATAAAGGGGAGGAACAGGGCTGCAAGCACCAAACACTTGCTCTGTCTACCCTACCATCACTCACCGGCGCTGTCAAGACTGCCTCATTAATTACTGTTGTTGTCACGTTCTCTTGCATAATTCAACAGGTGTGTCAATAGCAGGACACCCTTTGATAAAAAGTCAACGGGCTTGGCTCGAGATGACACCTATCTAAACATCCTTTACATTTTTTGCGAGATGTGACATAATATCACTATAATCCAAGTGTTCATTTTCAGAAGTTTGCTTTCATTTCAGCGCATCTAATTTGTAAAAATGTCAACTGTATTAAATGATTGCTTTTTTCAACTCCACAAAAAATGAACACCCATCATAACACATTTATCTTTCTTTTCGTTCTTGTGATGTACTTGTCGAGACGGTGCATTAAATCCTAGACGAAGCTTTAGCGTTCTTATAGATTCAACTGAAAGCCTATGTATCCCATTGAACCTATTTCAGCCATTACCGGGGTGTGTTTGACAGGACATTACAAACATTTCCGCGGTCGGAACGTCAACGGGGGAAAACGACACAAGCAAGAGTATGAAAGAGTAGCAGGAGTGAAATTAAAGCAACGAGATTTAAGTAAAGTTACAAGTGGATTTTGTACCCCTCAAACACAGGAAATAGATGGTTGAAAATGACAGATCTCAGGTGGGCGGGGCATGAGCGTTGCTAGAGCAACTCTTAGAACAGGGACAGGTGTGTGTGTGTGTGTGTGTGTGTGTCAGGGTTGTAGGATAAAGAGTTGGAACCGGTTCAGGCTGCATTATGTGTAATGTAATGGTACTGAGAGTCATGATAAAGGGCTAGCTCTGGTCCAACGTTAGTTAAGCCAACTCTCTGAAGTTCAGAGACATTCAAAGTTCCTTCATAGAAGCCGCTCCTCCGTAGGTATAATTCTGTGGGCATAATTCAGATAATGCATTTCATAACAACAAGATGCCAAGCGCTTCATGCCAAGCACTCTATCCGTGCCAGTAAAATGTTTTATGTGCTATAGTTCAGTCAATATCTGATGGATTATACAAATTCTAAAAGTTAGGAGAATCTTCATCCATTGTCCAACTTGCATGTCTTAGAATTGTTTTTTTAAACCTTTTAACAATTTCGATGACTGTTGCTAGTTGCTTGTTCGCTTTTTGTTGTTGTTGGTACACTTCTTTTATATTATCAAATCAAATCAAATCAAATCAAATTTTATTGGTCACATGCGCCGAATACAACAGGTGCAGACATTACAGTGAAATGCTTACTTACAGCCCTTAACCAACAGTGCATTTATTTTAAACAAAAAAAGTAAGAATAAAACAACAACAAAAAAAGTGTTGAGAAAAAAGAGCAGAAGTAAAATAAAGTGACAGTAGGGAGGCTATATATACAGTAAAATAAAGTGACAGTAGGGAGGCTATATATACAGGGGGGTACCGTTGCAGAGTCAATGTGCGGGGGCACCGGCTAGTTGAGGTAGTTGAGGTAATATGTACATGTGGGTAGAGTTAAAGTGACTATGCATAAATAATAAACAGAGTAGCAGCAGCGTAAAAAGGATGGGGTGGGGGGGCAGTGCAAATAGTCCGGGTAGCCATGATTAGCTGTTCAGGAGTCTTATGGCTTGGGGGTAGAAGCTGTTGAGAAGTCTTTTGGACCTAGACTTGGCACTCCGGTACCGCTTGCCGTGCGGTAGCAGAGAGAACAGTCTATGACTAGGGTGGCTGGAGTCTTTGACAATTTTGAGGGCCTTCCTCTGACACCGCCTGGTATAGAGGTCCTGAATCAGGGAGCAACTGCCCTTTATTTATAATAGTAACATTCTTTCAGTTTACACATTTGTTAGAGGTGGTGTGGTTGAAATACTACAACACAGATAGAACAATGAGACAGATTTTTCACTGGATGTTTAAATGTGAAGCATCCGCTTGCTGTTTCCACTCACTACCAAATAAGAGCGGAAGCCCATTGGCGGGCAGCGGGAGAAGATGGAAGGAGATAGATTTTGGCAGACATTCTGCAAATGTTCTCATCGATGAAACATTTTATCTCAATACAGTTTTCAGTTTCCAAAACTATAATATGTTATGAACAGAGTGGACTAAGGTTAGTAAACTTTAACCTTTGCAAAAGTGTTTTAAAAATCGCGTTGTTTAGAAGGAGTGTAAAGGCAAATTGCATTATTGCACACGTGCTCTTCACAGATTAGGCGTTCCTTTACGGAAATATGCAGATGACGCTAGAACGCGCCAATAGGATCTCGCTAGCTCGTGCTTGGCTCTGCCCCCTCCTTGCTTGTTCTGCCCACTGTGGCTCATTTGTTCCCATTGGAAACGTCAGGCTGTGGTCTATCTTGGTTTAGTTATAAGTAATCTTTGACTATACTCTGTAATTCTAACGCTTTATCAGTGGTCCCTGTTTCAATGTGCCTGTATGGGTGAGTGTGTGGGACTGGGGAGTGTGCCCACTAGTGTTCAATAGTGGAACTGCAGTCTGGTTTATCTCTCGAAGACAAAAGAACCACGAGACGAGAAAAGCTAAATAAAATCACAAATTCCATTCACTTGGCTTTATGTGTGTTTCAGAATTGTTTTGGTTGTACTCAGGGTTATTTATAATAATGTATTGTACTTTCGGCTATCAGACAGACGTTTAATAAAAATGTTTTGTTATGATAATTTCTACAGAATTGCACCCTGGGAAAATTGCGAAACACTCATCATTTACGAGTAAAATAACAGTTAAAACGTGTTTTCACCTCTCCATCTACAAGTAGACAAAATAGCACTGAACGTCCATTGAAATTACTTGTTTTTCTGTCAATAGCCGTGGTGCTAAAACCATGAACCTAAAACGTTCGCACGGGAATGACTATCCCACATTGACCGTGTACAACTCATACTTACCTGGCAAGGGAGATACCGTGATCAAGAAGGCGGTTCACCCAGGGTGAGGCTCAGCCATTGTACTCCGGCTGTGCTGACCCCTGCGAATTTCCCAAATGTGGAAATCTCGATTGCATAATTTCTGGTAGTGGGGGACTGCGTTCGCGCTCTCCCCTGATTTCATTGTAAAAAATAAATTGGGGAAAAGACTGGTTTGTCTTTTTGATGCTCGAATTTCTTGATTGGTTTGGGGAAATGTTCGGCCTCTTCCTGGTTTTAGCGTTTGTAGCAGCTCTGCTGTTTAGGGGTTCAAGAATCAACAGTCTGTCGATGCTGAATCCGATTCATGTGCTGTTTTCTACTGTTAGAAAAAGAAGTAAAATACAACTGTTTGTCAATTGTACATTTTAGCATAATTAATGAAAATGGTATGCTATTAATTATGGGGGAAGTATAGACATAAAAATAAAAAGTTCTAAGTAATACCAGTTTGAAGTAACAGAACAACAGAACTTGTGTTATGGATGTGACGGAAATGGACAGGCATTTTGGGGAGAATAGACACATCAGCAAATATTTACATTACATTTTAGTCATTTAGCAGACGCTCGTATCCAGAGCAATTTACAGGAGCAATTAGGGTTAAGTGCCTTGCTCAAGGGTACATCAACAGATTTTTCACCTAGTCAGCTCGGGGATTAGAACCAGCGATCTTTCGGTTACTAGCAAAACACTCTTAACCACTAAGCTATCTGCCGCCCCAAACGTCTTTGAATGTCAAAGTCTTAGGGTAAAATATTAATAGTCACTTTGAAAATAAAGGCTTGGCAACACACAAAAACAACAATGATGAAAATATAGAAATTGTCATATAAACTTTAGAGAGGAAAATGTACCATTATGGATGTGACATTCTGCATTATGGATGTGCTCTGTGAAAAAATTACTGTTTATATATTAAAGATTTCTTCACCAAACTTCATCGTAATACTTTCGTTGTCATCTGAAAATGCAGTGTAGCTCAAAGAACCAAGAAATCACTGGTCATTTGAATAGTTATTGCATAGGCTATCAAAGTGCACTCGTGGGTCCCGTCTTAACCAACCATTAATGTACAAATGTGCTAAAAAAATGCATCTACAATTCTTTATTTGAAAAACACTATTTTCATTGCGAATTAGAGTGCTGCATACCTCAACAATTATATAAATATTTGCACTTTCATAATAACGCTAAAGGAAAATTATGGATGTGACGTTCTGCGTTATGGATGTGACGTTCTGCGTTATGGATGTGACGTTCTGCGTTATGGATGTGACGTTCTGCGTTATGGATGTGACAGGGTCCAAAAAGACAGACAGCAAATGATGACACTGCACTCCTTTTCAAATTTACGTTTTAGTAATTTCATTCTAGATCATTAATGACTGATGTTTTATTTAAAATATTAAAAATGTTATTATCAATCACCTACTGAGTAACAGAATAAACATACAAAAACTTAAACTCAATTCATGCTTTGTATTAATCTCACACCTTTTAATCTGCAGCACAGGCTCGATGCACGCGCATCATTTTTGTGACGTTGTCGGCCAACCCGTCTATACCACCGCGGAGTTTACTGTCTTTGATACCACTCTGGCTAAGCTAACAGGTTGCTAGATAGCTAGCAGTAACTGGCTTGCACACCCGCATTTTGAGTAGAAAAAAGTGGGGGTTGACTATCCAAATCATTCTCTAATGTTGTAAACGCCAGAATTAGTAATAAAGCTTTGAAGCAGTTTACCTTAGCTAGAAGTCTTCTCAACTTTATCAGCTGTGCTGTGGGGGACACACTATTTAAGCCACTTCGATAAGAAGTGATTTTCGCTAACCCTAACCCCTTTCCTAACCTTAACCTCAGTCTCCTAACCTGCTATGAAGAAGTTGCTTCGGTATTCGAAGTGGCATGAAAAGAGTGTTTCCCGTGCTGAGGCGTGCTAATATCAACAAAACACTCGTTTTGTGTCCCCTCTTTCGTCTAAAAGTGAGAACTGACTTTTCAGCGGACAGAAGGTGGGTGACGCTGACCAATCGGGAGTCTATCATGATACGGAAGGGGGAGCGGTAATGGTCAGTGCTATCCGGTATCCTTGGGAAAGCCCTACCCTAACCCCTACCCTAAACCCTAACCTTAACCCCTACTATTACCCTAATCTTAACCATAACTCTTACCTTAACCATTTTAAATGTAAACTTCATTGGGGGTAGGGACATCCCAAGGATCTCGGATAGCACAGACCGAGCTGTAATTAACCTTCCTAAGGAGGGTTTTGTCTAGAAGAGAAACCGTTTTTGTCAAAATTGACTTTTCGTAGCAGGTTTAGGCAGTGGTGTAGTGCTATTTTTGGGGGGATAAATTAGTAAACGACGTCATTTCCTCAATCAAGGTTTGTCCTGACTGATGTAGCCCATTTAATCATCATTATAGAATATGAATATGCATAAAATGCATCCTCCAATTGTAACGTCTGTCTATGCCAACACATATTGTCTCAATAATATTTTCTATTTTGAATACCCTCAAACACCAAGTTAGGCATACTTAATTTCAAAATGGGCCATCATCACTGTCAATCAAGAATGACAATTCTTCACGTTTGATCAAATGTTTAAATTTAAATTTTACATTTACGTCATTTAGCAGACGCTCTTATCCAGAGCGATTTACAATGTAAAGGAATATTTTATTTTTTATTTTTTTATTTTTTGGGGGGGTGGGGTAAGGGGGTGTAGGATTACTTTATCCTATCCCAGGTATTCCTTAAAGAGGTGGGGTTTCAAATGTCTCCGGAAGGTGGTGAGTGACTCCGCTGTCCCAGCGTCGTGAGGGAGCTTGTTCCACTATTGGGGTGCCAGAGCAGCGAACAGTTTGGACTGGGCTGAGCGGGAACTGTGCTTCCGCAGAGGTAGGCCAAATCACATTTTAATTGCCACATGCACCGAATACAACAGGTGTAGACATTACAGTGAAATGCTTACTTACAAGCCCTTAACCAACAATGCAAAGTAAAAAAATAAAAATAAAGTGTTAAGCAAAAAAATAAAAGCAAATAACTAAAGAGCAGCAGTAAAATAAAATAACAGTAAGGAGGCTATATACAAGGTGGTACCGGTACAGAGTCAATGTGAAATAACAGTAGGGAGGCTATATACAGGGGGTACCGGTACAGAGTCAATGTGCAGGGGCACCGGCTAGTCGAGGTAATTGCGGTAATATGTACATGTGGGTAGAGTTAAAGTGACTATACTTAAATAATAAACAGAGTAGCAGCAGAGTAAAAAAGGGGGACGGGGTGGGGGTGGGGGGGCAGTTCAAATTGTCCGGGTAGCCATGATTAGCTGTTCAGGAGTCTTATGGCTTGGGGGTAGAAGCTGTTGAGAAGCCTTTGGGACCTAGACTTGGCACTCCGGTACCACTTGCCGTGTGGTAGCAGAGAGAACAGTCTATGACTAGGGTGGCTGGAGTCTGACAATTTTGAGGGCCTTCCTCTGACACCGCCTGGTATAGAGGTCCTGGATGGCAGGAAGCTTGGCCCCAGTGATGTACTGGAATAAGGCTGTAACTTTTAGAATTGTTATAATCCATCAGATATTGACTGAATTATAGCACATAAAACATTTTACTGGCATGGACAAATAATGCAGTTCAGGGATTTTGATCATATTTCAGGTATTCAATGTATTGTCAAGTTTAACTTTTTTTTATTTGAATGCACTCATACACATTTTCTTATTGTACCAGTTTTTTACTTATTTATGTTAAAATATAGAAAATGATGTGCCTAATTTGCACGAATACGCTGGATATATTTGCATCTATGAAGACATTAACATAAAGGGGAGGAACAGGGCTGCAAGCACCAAACACTTGCTCTGTCTACCCTACCATCACTCACCGGCGCTGTCAAGACTGCCTCATTAATTACTGTTGTTGTCACGTTCTCTTGCATAATTCAACAGGTGTGTCAATAGCAGGACACCCTTTGATAAAAAGTCAACGGGCTTGGCTCGAGATGACACCTATCTAAACATCCTTTACATTTTTTGCGAGATGTGACATAATATCACTATAATCCAAGTGTTCATTTTCAGAAGTTTGCTTTCATTTCAGCGCATCTAATTTGTAAAAATGTCAACTGTATTAAATGATTGCTTTTTTCAACTCCACAAAAAATGAACACCCATCATAACACATTTATCTTTCTTTTCGTTCTTGTGATGTACTTGTCGAGACGGTGCATTAAATCCCAGACGAAGCTTTAGCGTTCTTATAGATTCAACTGAAAGCCTATGTATCCCATTGAACCTATTTCAGCCATTACCGGGGTGTGTTTGACAGGACATTACAAACATTTCCGCGGTCGGAACGTCAACGGGGGAAAACGACACAAGCAAGAGTATGAAAGAGTAGCAGGAGTGAAATTAAAGCAGCGAGATTTAAGTAAAGTTACAAGTGGATTTTGTACCCCTCAAACACAGGAAATAGATGGTTGAAAATGACAGATCTCAGGTGGGCGGGGCATGAGCGTTGCTAGAGCAACTCTTAGAACAGGGACAGGTGTGTGTGTGTGTGTGTGTGTGTGTCAGGGTTGTAGGATAAAGAGTTGGAACCGGTTCAGGCTGCATTATGTGTAATGTAATGGTACTGAGAGTCATGATAAAGGGCTAGCTCTGGTCCAACGTTAGTTAAGCCAACTCTCTGAAGTTCAGAGACATTCAAAGTTCCTTCATAGAAGCCGCTCCTCCGTAGGTATAATTCTGTGGGCATAATTCAGATAATGCATTTCATAACAACAAGATGCCAAGCGCTTCATGCCAAGCACTCTATCCGTGCCAGTAAAATGTTTTATGTGCTATAGTTCAGTCAATATCTGATGGATTATACAAATTCTAAAAGTTAGGAGAATCTTCATCCATTGTCCAACTTGCATGTCTTAGAATTGTTTTTTTAAACCTTTTAACAATTTCGATGACTGTTGCTAGTTGCTTGTTCGCTTTTTGTTGTTGTTGGTACACTTCTTTTATATTATCAAATCAAATCAAATCAAATCAAATTTTATTGGTCACATGCGCCGAATACAACAGGTGCAGACATTACAGTGAAATGCTTACTTACAGCCCTTAACCAACAGTGCATTTATTTTAAACAAAAAAAGTAAGAATAAAACAACAACAAAAAAAGTGTTGAGAAAAAAGAGCAGAAGTAAAATAAAGTGACAGTAGGGAGGCTATATATACAGTAAAATAAAGTGACAGTAGGGAGGCTATATATACAGGGGGGTACCGTTTCAGAGTCAATGTGCGGGGGCACCGGCTAGTTGAGGTAGTTGAGGTAATATGTACATGTGGGTAGAGTTAAAGTGACTATGCATAAATAATAAACAGAGTAGCAGCAGCGTAAAAAGGATGGGGTGGGGGGGCAGTGCAAATAGTCCGGGTAGCCATGATTAGCTGTTCAGGAGTCTTATGGCTTGGGGGTAGAAGCTGTTGAGAAGTCTTTTGGACCTAGACTTGGCACTCCGGTACCGCTTGCCGTGCGGTAGCAGAGAGAACAGTCTATGACTAGGGTGGCTGGAGTCTTTGACAATTTTGAGGGCCTTCCTCTGACACCGCCTGGTATAGAGGTCCTGAATCAGGGAGCAACTGCCCTTTATTTATAATAGTAACATTCTTTCAGTTTACACATTTGTTAGAGGTGGTGTGGTTGAAATACTACAACACAGATAGAACAATGAGACAGATTTTTCACTGGATGTTTAAATGTGAAGCATCCGCTTGCTGTTTCCACTCACTACCAAATAAGAGCGGAAGCCCATTGGCGGGCAGCGGGAGAAGATGGAAGGAGATAGATTTTGGCAGACATTCTGCAAATGTTCTCATCGATGAAACATTTTATCTCAATACAGTTTTCAGTTTCCAAAACTATAATATGTTATGAACAGAGTGGACTAAGGTTAGTAAACTTTAACCTTTGCAAAAGTGTTTTAAAAATCGCGTTGTTTAGAAGGAGTGTAAAGGCAAATTGCATTATTGCACACGTGCTCTTCACAGATTAGGCGTTCCTTTACGGAAATATGCAGATGACGCTAGAACGCGCCAATAGGATCTCGCTAGCTCGTGCTTGGCTCTGCCCCCTCCTTGCTTGTTCTGCCCACTGTGGCTCATTTGTTCCCATTGGAAACGTCAGGCTGTGGTCTATCTTGGTTTAGTTATAAGTAATCTTTGACTATACTCTGTAATTCTAACGCTTTATCAGTGGTCCCTGTTTCAATGTGCCTGTATGGGTGAGTGTGTGGGACTGGGGAGTGTGCCCACTAGTGTTCAATAGTGGAACTGCAGTCTGGTTTATCTCTCGAAGACAAAAGAACCACGAGACGAGAAAAGCTAAATAAAATCACAAATTCCATTCACTTGGCTTTATGTGTGTTTCAGAATTGTTTTGGTTGTACTCAGGGTTATTTATAATAATGTATTGTACTTTCGGCTATCAGACAGACGTTTAATAAAAATGTTTTGTTATGATAATTTCTACAGAATTGCACCCTGGGAAAATTGCGAAACACTCATCATTTACGAGTAAAATAACAGTTAAAACGTGTTTTCACCTCTCCATCTACAAGTAGACAAAATAGCACTGAACGTCCATTGAAATTACTTGTTTTTCTGTCAATAGCCGTGGTGCTAAAACCATGAACCTAAAACGTTCGCACGGGAATGACTATCCCACATTGACCGTGTACAACTCATACTTACCTGGCAAGGGAGATACCGTGATCAAGAAGGCGGTTCACCCAGGGTGAGGCTCAGCCATTGTACTCCGGCTGTGCTGACCCCTGCGAATTTCCCAAATGTGGAAATCTCGATTGCATAATTTCTGGTAGTGGGGGACTGCGTTCGCGCTCTCCCCTGATTTCATTGTAAAAAATAAATTGGGGAAAAGACTGGTTTGTCTTTTTGATGCTCGAATTTCTTGATTGGTTTGGGGAAATGTTCGGCCTCTTCCTGGTTTTAGCGTTTGTAGCAGCTCTGCTGTTTAGGGGTTCAAGAATCAACAGTCTGTCGATGCTGAATCCGATTCATGTGCTGTTTTCTACTGTTAGAAAAAGAAGTAAAATACAACTGTTTGTCAATTGTACATTTTAGCATAATTAATGAAAATGGTATGCTATTAATTATGGGGGAAGTATAGACATAAAAATAAAAAGTTCTAAGTAATACCAGTTTGAAGTAACAGAACAACAGAACTTGTGTTATGGATGTGACGGAAATGGACAGGCATTTTGGGGAGAATAGACACATCAGCAAATATTTACATTACATTTTAGTCATTTAGCAGACGCTCGTATCCAGAGCAATTTACAGGAGCAATTAGGGTTAAGTGCCTTGCTCAAGGGTACATCAACAGATTTTTCACCTAGTCAGCTCGGGGATTAGAACCAGCGATCTTTCGGTTACTAGCAAAACACTCTTAACCACTAAGCTATCTGCCGCCCCAAACGTCTTTGAATGTCAAAGTCTTAGGGTAAAATATTAATAGTCACTTTGAAAATAAAGGCTTGGCAACACACAAAAACAACAATGATGAAAATATAGAAATTGTCATATAAACTTTAGAGAGGAAAATGTACCATTATGGATGTGACATTCTGCATTATGGATGTGCTCTGTGAAAAAATTACTGTTTATATATTAAAGATTTCTTCACCAAACTTCATCGTAATACTTTCGTTGTCATCTGAAAATGCAGTGTAGCTCAAAGAACCAAGAAATCACTGGTCATTTGAATAGTTATTGCATAGGCTATCAAAGTGCACTCGTGGGTCCCGTCTTAACCAACCATTAATGTACAAATGTGCTAAAAAAATGCATCTACAATTCTCTATTTGAAAAACACTATTTTCATTGCGAATTAGAGTGCTGCATACCTCAACAATTATATAAATATTTGCACTTTCATAATAACGCTAAAGGAAAATTATGGATGTGACGTTCTGCGTTATGGATGTGACGTTCTGCGTTATGGATGTGACGTTCTGCGTTATGGATGTGACGTTCTGCGTTATGGATGTGACAGGGTCCAAAAAGACAGACAGCAAATGATGACACTGCACTCCTTTTCAAATTTACGTTTTAGTAATTTCATTCTAGATCATTAATGACTGATGTTTTATTTAAAATATTAAAAATGTTATTATCAATCACCTACTGAGTAACAGAATAAACATACAAAAACTTAAACTCAATTCATGCTTTGTATTAATCTCACACCTTTTAATCTGCAGCACAGGCTCGATGCACGCGCATCATTTTTGTGACGTTGTCGGCCAACCCGTCTATACCACCGCGGAGTTTACTGTCTTTGATACCACTCTGGCTAAGCTAACAGGTTGCTAGATAGCTAGCAGTAACTGGCTTGCACACCCGCATTTTGAGTAGAAAAAAGTGGGGGTTGACTATCCAAATCATTCTCTAATGTTGTAAACGCCAGAATTAGTAATAAAGCTTTGAAGCAGTTTACCTTAGCTAGAAGTCTTCTCAACTTTATCAGCTGTGCTGTGGGGGACACACTATTTAAGCCACTTCGATAAGAAGTGATTTTCGCTAACCCTAACCCCTTTCCTAACCTTAACCTCAGTCTCCTAACCTGCTATGAAGAAGTTGCTTCGGTATTCGAAGTGGCATGAAAAGAGTGTTTCCCGTGCTGAGGCGTGCTAATATCAACAAAACACTCGTTTTGTGTCCCCTCTTTCGTCTAAAAGTGAGAACTGACTTTTCAGCGGACAGAAGGTGGGTGACGCTGACCAATCGGGAGTCTATCATGATACGGAAGGGGGAGCGGTAATGGTCAGTGCTATCCGGTATCCTTGGGAAAGCCCTACCCTAACCCCTACCCTAAACCCTAACCTTAACCCCTACTATTACCCTAATCTTAACCATAACTCTTACCTTAACCATTTTAAATGTAAACTTCATTGGGGGTAGGGACATCCCAAGGATCTCGGATAGCACAGACCGAGCTGTAATTAACCTTCCTAAGGAGGGTTTTGTCTAGAAGAGAAACCGTTTTTGTCAAAATTGACTTTTCGTAGCAGGTTTAGGCAGTGGTGTAGTGCTATTTTTGGGGGGATAAATTAGTAAACGACGTCATTTCCTCAATCAAGGTTTGTCCTGACTGATGTAGCCCATTTAATCATCATTATAGAATATGAATATGCATAAAATGCATCCTCCAATTGTAACGTCTGTCTATGCCAACACATATTGTCTCAATAATATTTTCTATTTTGAATACCCTCAAACACCAAGTTAGGCATACTTAATTTCAAAATGGGCCATCATCACTGTCAATCAAGAATGACAATTCTTCACGTTTGATCAAATGTTTAAATTTAAATTTTACATTTACGTCATTTAGCAGACGCTCTTATCCAGAGCGATTTACAATGTAAAGGAATATTTTATTTTTTATTTTTTTATTTTTTGGGGGGGTGGGGTAAGGGGGTGTAGGATTACTTTATCCTATCCCAGGTATTCCTTAAAGAGGTGGGGTTTCAAATGTCTCCGGAAGGTGGTGAGTGACTCCGCTGTCCCAGCGTCGTGAGGGAGCTTGTTCCACTATTGGGGTGCCAGAGCAGCGAACAGTTTGGACTGGGCTGAGCGGGAACTGTGCTTCCGCAGAGGTAGGCCAAATCACATTTTAATTGCCACATGCACCGAATACAACAGGTGTAGACATTACAGTGAAATGCTTACTTACAAGCCCTTAACCAACAATGCAAAGTAAAAAAATAAAAATAAAGTGTTAAGCAAAAAAATAAAAGCAAATAACTAAAGAGCAGCAGTAAAATAAAATAACAGTAAGGAGGCTATATACAAGGTGGTACCGGTACAGAGTCAATGTGAAATAACAGTAGGGAGGCTATATACAGGGGGTACCGGTACAGAGTCAATGTGCAGGGGCACCGGCTAGTCGAGGTAATTGCGGTAATATGTACATGTGGGTAGAGTTAAAGTGACTATACTTAAATAATAAACAGAGTAGCAGCAGAGTAAAAAAGGGGGACGGGGTGGGGGTGGGGGGGCAGTTCAAATTGTCCGGGTAGCCATGATTAGCTGTTCAGGAGTCTTATGGCTTGGGGGTAGAAGCTGTTGAGAAGCCTTTGGGACCTAGACTTGGCACTCCGGTACCACTTGCCGTGTGGTAGCAGAGAGAACAGTCTATGACTAGGGTGGCTGGAGTCTGACAATTTTGAGGGCCTTCCTCTGACACCGCCTGGTATAGAGGTCCTGAATCAGGGAGCAACTGCCCTTTATTTATAATAGTAACATTCTTTCAGTTTACACATTTGTTAGAGGTGGTGTGGTTGAAATACTACAACACAGATAGAACAATGAGACAGATTTTTCACTGGATGTTTAAATGTGAAGCATCCGCTTGCTGTTTCCACTCACTACCAAATAAGAGCGGAAGCCCATTGGCGGGCAGCGGGAGAAGATGGAAGGAGATAGATTTTGGCAGACATTCTGCAAATGTTCTCATCGATGAAACATTTTATCTCAATACAGTTTTCAGTTTCCAAAACTATAATATGTTATGAACAGAGTGGACTAAGGTTAGTAAACTTTAACCTTTGCAAAAGTGTTTTAAAAATCGCGTTGTTTAGAAGGAGTGTAAAGGCAAATTGCATTATTGCACACGTGCTCTTCACAGATTAGGCGTTCCTTTACGGAAATATGCAGATGACGCTAGAACGCGCCAATAGGATCTCGCTAGCTCGTGCTTGGCTCTGCCCCCTCCTTGCTTGTTCTGCCCACTGTGGCTCATTTGTTCCCATTGGAAACGTCAGGCTGTGGTCTATCTTGGTTTAGTTATAAGTAATCTTTGACTATACTCTGTAATTCTAACGCTTTATCAGTGGTCCCTGTTTCAATGTGCCTGTATGGGTGAGTGTGTGGGACTGGGGAGTGTGCCCACTAGTGTTCAATAGTGGAACTGCAGTCTGGTTTATCTCTCGAAGACAAAAGAACCACGAGACGAGAAAAGCTAAATAAAATCACAAATTCCATTCACTTGGCTTTATGTGTGTTTCAGAATTGTTTTGGTTGTACTCAGGGTTATTTATAATAATGTATTGTACTTTCGGCTATCAGACAGACGTTTAATAAAAATGTTTTGTTATGATAATTTCTACAGAATTGCACCCTGGGAAAATTGCGAAACACTCATCATTTACGAGTAAAATAACAGTTAAAACGTGTTTTCACCTCTCCATCTACAAGTAGACAAAATAGCACTGAACGTCCATTGAAATTACTTGTTTTTCTGTCAATAGCCGTGGTGCTAAAACCATGAACCTAAAACGTTCGCACGGGAATGACTATCCCACATTGACCGTGTACAACTCATACTTACCTGGCAAGGGAGATACCGTGATCAAGAAGGCGGTTCACCCAGGGTGAGGCTCAGCCATTGTACTCCGGCTGTGCTGACCCCTGCGAATTTCCCAAATGTGGAAATCTCGATTGCATAATTTCTGGTAGTGGGGGACTGCGTTCGCGCTCTCCCCTGATTTCATTGTAAAAAATAAATTGGGGAAAAGACTGGTTTGTCTTTTTGATGCTCGAATTTCTTGATTGGTTTGGGGAAATGTTCGGCCTCTTCCTGGTTTTAGCGTTTGTAGCAGCTCTGCTGTTTAGGGGTTCAAGAATCAACAGTCTGTCGATGCTGAATCCGATTCATGTGCTGTTTTCTACTGTTAGAAAAAGAAGTAAAATACAACTGTTTGTCAATTGTACATTTTAGCATAATTAATGAAAATGGTATGCTATTAATTATGGGGGAAGTATAGACATAAAAATAAAAAGTTCTAAGTAATACCAGTTTGAAGTAACAGAACAACAGAACTTGTGTTATGGATGTGACGGAAATGGACAGGCATTTTGGGGAGAATAGACACATCAGCAAATATTTACATTACATTTTAGTCATTTAGCAGACGCTCGTATCCAGAGCAATTTACAGGAGCAATTAGGGTTAAGTGCCTTGCTCAAGGGTACATCAACAGATTTTTCACCTAGTCAGCTCGGGGATTAGAACCAGCGATCTTTCGGTTACTAGCAAAACACTCTTAACCACTAAGCTATCTGCCGCCCCAAACGTCTTTGAATGTCAAAGTCTTAGGGTAAAATATTAATAGTCACTTTGAAAATAAAGGCTTGGCAACACACAAAAACAACAATGATGAAAATATAGAAATTGTCATATAAACTTTAGAGAGGAAAATGTACCATTATGGATGTGACATTCTGCATTATGGATGTGCTCTGTGAAAAAATTACTGTTTATATATTAAAGATTTCTTCACCAAACTTCATCGTAATACTTTCGTTGTCATCTGAAAATGCAGTGTAGCTCAAAGAACCAAGAAATCACTGGTCATTTGAATAGTTATTGCATAGGCTATCAAAGTGCACTCGTGGGTCCCGTCTTAACCAACCATTAATGTACAAATGTGCTAAAAAAATGCATCTACAATTCTTTATTTGAAAAACACTATTTTCATTGCGAATTAGAGTGCTGCATACCTCAACAATTATATAAATATTTGCACTTTCATAATAACGCTAAAGGAAAATTATGGATGTGACGTTCTGCGTTATGGATGTGACGTTCTGCGTTATGGATGTGACGTTCTGCGTTATGGATGTGACGTTCTGCGTTATGGATGTGACAGGGTCCAAAAAGACAGACAGCAAATGATGACACTGCACTCCTTTTCAAATTTACGTTTTAGTAATTTCATTCTAGATCATTAATGACTGATGTTTTATTTAAAATATTAAAAATGTTATTATCAATCACCTACTGAGTAACAGAATAAACATACAAAAACTTAAACTCAATTCATGCTTTGTATTAATCTCACACCTTTTAATCTGCAGCACAGGCTCGATGCACGCGCATCATTTTTGTGACGTTGTCGGCCAACCCGTCTATACCACCGCGGAGTTTACTGTCTTTGATACCACTCTGGCTAAGCTAACAGGTTGCTAGATAGCTAGCAGTAACTGGCTTGCACACCCGCATTTTGAGTAGAAAAAAGTGGGGGTTGACTATCCAAATCATTCTCTAATGTTGTAAACGCCAGAATTAGTAATAAAGCTTTGAAGCAGTTTACCTTAGCTAGAAGTCTTCTCAACTTTATCAGCTGTGCTGTGGGGGACACACTATTTAAGCCACTTCGATAAGAAGTGATTTTCGCTAACCCTAACCCCTTTCCTAACCTTAACCTCAGTCTCCTAACCTGCTATGAAGAAGTTGCTTCGGTATTCGAAGTGGCATGAAAAGAGTGTTTCCCGTGCTGAGGCGTGCTAATATCAACAAAACACTCGTTTTGTGTCCCCTCTTTCGTCTAAAAGTGAGAACTGACTTTTCAGCGGACAGAAGGTGGGTGACGCTGACCAATCGGGAGTCTATCATGATACGGAAGGGGGAGCGGTAATGGTCAGTGCTATCCGGTATCCTTGGGAAAGCCCTACCCTAACCCCTACCCTAAACCCTAACCTTAACCCCTACTATTACCCTAATCTTAACCATAACTCTTACCTTAACCATTTTAAATGTAAACTTCATTGGGGGTAGGGACATCCCAAGGATCTCGGATAGCACAGACCGAGCTGTAATTAACCTTCCTAAGGAGGGTTTTGTCTAGAAGAGAAACCGTTTTTGTCAAAATTGACTTTTCGTAGCAGGTTTAGGCAGTGGTGTAGTGCTATTTTTGGGGGGATAAATTAGTAAACGACGTCATTTCCTCAATCAAGGTTTGTCCTGACTGATGTAGCCCATTTAATCATCATTATAGAATATGAATATGCATAAAATGCATCCTCCAATTGTAACGTCTGTCTATGCCAACACATATTGTCTCAATAATATTTTCTATTTTGAATACCCTCAAACACCAAGTTAGGCATACTTAATTTCAAAATGGGCCATCATCACTGTCAATCAAGAATGACAATTCTTCACGTTTGATCAAATGTTTAAATTTAAATTTTACATTTACGTCATTTAGCAGACGCTCTTATCCAGAGCGATTTACAATGTAAAGGAATATTTTATTTTTTATTTTTTTATTTTTTGGGGGGGTGGGGTAAGGGGGTGTAGGATTACTTTATCCTATCCCAGGTATTCCTTAAAGAGGTGGGGTTTCAAATGTCTCCGGAAGGTGGTGAGTGACTCCGCTGTCCCAGCGTCGTGAGGGAGCTTGTTCCACTATTGGGGTGCCAGAGCAGCGAACAGTTTGGACTGGGCTGAGCGGGAACTGTGCTTCCGCAGAGGTAGGCCAAATCACATTTTAATTGCCACATGCACCGAATACAACAGGTGTAGACATTACAGTGAAATGCTTACTTACAAGCCCTTAACCAACAATGCAAAGTAAAAAAATAAAAATAAAGTGTTAAGCAAAAAAATAAAAGCAAATAACTAAAGAGCAGCAGTAAAATAAAATAACAGTAAGGAGGCTATATACAAGGTGGTACCGGTACAGAGTCAATGTGAAATAACAGTAGGGAGGCTATATACAGGGGGTACCGGTACAGAGTCAATGTGCAGGGGCACCGGCTAGTCGAGGTAATTGCGGTAATATGTACATGTGGGTAGAGTTAAAGTGACTATACTTAAATAATAAACAGAGTAGCAGCAGAGTAAAAAAGGGGGACGGGGTGGGGGTGGGGGGGCAGTTCAAATTGTCCGGGTAGCCATGATTAGCTGTTCAGGAGTCTTATGGCTTGGGGGTAGAAGCTGTTGAGAAGCCTTTGGGACCTAGACTTGGCACTCCGGTACCACTTGCCGTGTGGTAGCAGAGAGAACAGTCTATGACTAGGGTGGCTGGAGTCTGACAATTTTGAGGGCCTTCCTCTGACACCGCCTGGTATAGAGGTCCTGGATGGCAGGAAGCTTGGCCCCAGTGATGTACTGGAATAAGGCTGTAACTTTTAGAATTGTTATAATCCATCAGATATTGACTGAATTATAGCACATAAAACATTTTACTGGCATGGACAAATAATGCAGTTCAGGGATTTTGATCATATTTCAGGTATTCAATGTATTGTCAAGTTTAACTTTTTTTTATTTGAATGCACTCATACACATTTTCTTATTGTACCAGTTTTTTACTTATTTATGTTAAAATATAGAAAATGATGTGCCTAATTTGCACGAATACGCTGGATATATTTGCATCTATGAAGACATTAACATAAAGGGGAGGAACAGGGCTGCAAGCACCAAACACTTGCTCTGTCTACCCTACCATCACTCACCGGCGCTGTCAAGACTGCCTCATTAATTACTGTTGTTGTCACGTTCTCTTGCATAATTCAACAGGTGTGTCAATAGCAGGACACCCTTTGATAAAAAGTCAACGGGCTTGGCTCGAGATGACACCTATCTAAACATCCTTTACATTTTTTGCGAGATGTGACATAATATCACTATAATCCAAGTGTTCATTTTCAGAAGTTTGCTTTCATTTCAGCGCATCTAATTTGTAAAAATGTCAACTGTATTAAATGATTGCTTTTTTCAACTCCACAAAAAATGAACACCCATCATAACACATTTATCTTTCTTTTCGTTCTTGTGATGTACTTGTCGAGACGGTGCATTAAATCCTAGACGAAGCTTTAGCGTTCTTATAGATTCAACTGAAAGCCTATGTATCCCATTGAACCTATTTCAGCCATTACCGGGGTGTGTTTGACAGGACATTACAAACATTTCCGCGGTCGGAACGTCAACGGGGGAAAACGACACAAGCAAGAGTATGAAAGAGTAGCAGGAGTGAAATTAAAGCAGCGAGATTTAAGTAAAGTTACAAGTGGATTTTGTACCCCTCAAACACAGGAAATAGATGGTTGAAAATGACAGATCTCAGGTGGGCGGGGCATGAGCGTTGCTAGAGCAACTCTTAGAACAGGGACAGGTGTGTGTGTGTGTGTGTGTGTGTGTGTCAGGGTTGTAGGATAAAGAGTTGGAACCGGTTCAGGCTGCATTATGTGTAATGTAATGGTACTGAGAGTCATGATAAAGGGCTAGCTCTGGTCCAACGTTAGTTAAGCCAACTCTCTGAAGTTCAGAGACATTCAAAGTTCCTTCATAGAAGCCGCTCCTCCGTAGGTATAATTCTGTGGGCATAATTCAGATAATGCATTTCATAACAACAAGATGCCAAGCGCTTCATGCCAAGCACTCTATCCGTGCCAGTAAAATGTTTTATGTGCTATAGTTCAGTCAATATCTGATGGATTATACAAATTCTAAAAGTTAGGAGAATCTTCATCCATTGTCCAACTTGCATGTCTTAGAATTGTTTTTTTAAACCTTTTAACAATTTCGATGACTGTTGCTAGTTGCTTGTTCGCTTTTTGTTGTTGTTGGTACACTTCTTTTATATTATCAAATCAAATCAAATCAAATCAAATTTTATTGGTCACATGCGCCGAATACAACAGGTGCAGACATTACAGTGAAATGCTTACTTACAGCCCTTAACCAACAGTGCATTTATTTTAAACAAAAAAAGTAAGAATAAAACAACAACAAAAAAAGTGTTGAGAAAAAAGAGCAGAAGTAAAATAAAGTGACAGTAGGGAGGCTATATATACAGTAAAATAAAGTGACAGTAGGGAGGCTATATATACAGGGGGGTACCGTTGCAGAGTCAATGTGCGGGGGCACCGGCTAGTTGAGGTAGTTGAGGTAATATGTACATGTGGGTAGAGTTAAAGTGACTATGCATAAATAATAAACAGAGTAGCAGCAGCGTAAAAAGGATGGGGTGGGGGGGCAGTGCAAATAGTCCGGGTAGCCATGATTAGCTGTTCAGGAGTCTTATGGCTTGGGGGTAGAAGCTGTTGAGAAGTCTTTTGGACCTAGACTTGGCACTCCGGTACCGCTTGCCGTGCGGTAGCAGAGAGAACAGTCTATGACTAGGGTGGCTGGAGTCTTTGACAATTTTGAGGGCCTTCCTCTGACACCGCCTGGTATAGAGGTCCTGAATCAGGGAGCAACTGCCCTTTATTTATAATAGTAACATTCTTTCAGTTTACACATTTGTTAGAGGTGGTGTGGTTGAAATACTACAACACAGATAGAACAATGAGACAGATTTTTCACTGGATGTTTAAATGTGAAGCATCCGCTTGCTGTTTCCACTCACTACCAAATAAGAGCGGAAGCCCATTGGCGGGCAGCGGGAGAAGATGGAAGGAGATAGATTTTGGCAGACATTCTGCAAATGTTCTCATCGATGAAACATTTTATCTCAATACAGTTTTCAGTTTCCAAAACTATAATATGTTATGAACAGAGTGGACTAAGGTTAGTAAACTTTAACCTTTGCAAAAGTGTTTTAAAAATCGCGTTGTTTAGAAGGAGTGTAAAGGCAAATTGCATTATTGCACACGTGCTCTTCACAGATTAGGCGTTCCTTTACGGAAATATGCAGATGACGCTAGAACGCGCCAATAGGATCTCGCTAGCTCGTGCTTGGCTCTGCCCCCTCCTTGCTTGTTCTGCCCACTGTGGCTCATTTGTTCCCATTGGAAACGTCAGGCTGTGGTCTATCTTGGTTTAGTTATAAGTAATCTTTGACTATACTCTGTAATTCTAACGCTTTATCAGTGGTCCCTGTTTCAATGTGCCTGTATGGGTGAGTGTGTGGGACTGGGGAGTGTGCCCACTAGTGTTCAATAGTGGAACTGCAGTCTGGTTTATCTCTCGAAGACAAAAGAACCACGAGACGAGAAAAGCTAAATAAAATCACAAATTCCATTCACTTGGCTTTATGTGTGTTTCAGAATTGTTTTGGTTGTACTCAGGGTTATTTATAATAATGTATTGTACTTTCGGCTATCAGACAGACGTTTAATAAAAATGTTTTGTTATGATAATTTCTACAGAATTGCACCCTGGGAAAATTGCGAAACACTCATCATTTACGAGTAAAATAACAGTTAAAACGTGTTTTCACCTCTCCATCTACAAGTAGACAAAATAGCACTGAACGTCCATTGAAATTACTTGTTTTTCTGTCAATAGCCGTGGTGCTAAAACCATGAACCTAAAACGTTCGCACGGGAATGACTATCCCACATTGACCGTGTACAACTCATACTTACCTGGCAAGGGAGATACCGTGATCAAGAAGGCGGTTCACCCAGGGTGAGGCTCAGCCATTGTACTCCGGCTGTGCTGACCCCTGCGAATTTCCCAAATGTGGAAATCTCGATTGCATAATTTCTGGTAGTGGGGGACTGCGTTCGCGCTCTCCCCTGATTTCATTGTAGAAAGTAAATCAAGGATAGAACTAGCACATCTTTCGAACACTGTTATTCTAGATTGGTGTACAGAAATGGTCAGACTCTCCCTGGTTTTAGCGTTTGTAGCAGCTCTGCTGTTTAGGGGTTCAAGAATCAACAGAGTCTGTCGATGCTGAATCCGATTCATGTGCTGTTTTCTAATGTAAGAAAAAGAAGTAAAATACAACTGTTTGTCAATTCTACATTTTAGCATAATTCATGAAAATGGTATGCTATTAATTATGGGGGAAGTGTAGACATAAAAATAAAAAGTTCTAAGTAATACCAGTTTGAAGTAACAGAACAACAGAACTTGTGTTATGGATGTGACGGAAATGGACAGGCATTTTGGGGAGAATAGACACATCAGCAAATATTTACATTACATTTTAGTCATTTAGCACACGCTCGTATCCAGAGCGACTTACAGGAGCAATTAGGGTTAAGTGCCTTGCTCAAGGGCACATCGACATATTTTTCACCTAGTCCGCTCGGGGATTAGAACCAGCGATCTTTCGGTTACTAGCAAAACACTCTTAACCACTAAGCTACCTGCCGCCACAAACATCTTTGAATGTCAAAGTCTTAGGGTAAAATATTAATAGTCACTAAAATAAAGGCTTGGCAACACACAAAAACAACAATGATGAAAATATAGAAATTGTCATATAAACTTTAGAGAGGAAAATGTACCATTATGGATGTGACATTCTGCATTATGGATGTGCTCTGTGAAAAAAATGACTGATGTAGCCCCATTTAATCATCATTATAGAATATGAATATACATAAAGTACTTTGTATACCAGGGTTGGCTGGCCTTCTCTAGTCACTCGTAGGCTCAGTCACTGGTATACTTTTATTTACAAAGCCATTTTGGGTTTACTACCTTTTTATTTGGGCATTTTTATTGTTCAGAAATGTGGTGGGTACTCTCTTCGTTCACTGGACTTTATCCTGCTAACTGTTCCAAATGTCCGAACTGAATTTGGTAAAAGGTATTTTATGTACTCTGCGCCATCGTCTTGGAACACCTTACAAAATAATTTTAAACTGGAAGAACTTGTCCCGATTGGTGTTTTTAAATCTCTGATGAAGGATTTTGAGGCTGATTCACTGACCTGTCAATGTTTTTAATTTGCTGTTTTTGATATTGTTATACTCCTGTGAATTCATGAATGGTTTTTACTAGATTACTTGTAGTTTTTCATGTTGTCTGTCTGTAATTTTTTGTAATGACTTGGTGCTGCCTATCTTGGCCAGGACGCTCTTGAAAAAGAGATTTTAAATCTCAATGAGCCCTTCCTGGTTAAATAAAGGTTAAATAAATAATAAAAAAAATACATTAAGGCACCTACACAAAAACTTCATTACACATTCATAACACATTCATAACACATCCGTAAGCACTACAAAAGTATTACATGTCTGTTTCCCAGGGTCAGGTGGGCTATCTGGAACACCAACTGAATGAGGAGAGGAGCAGATCTCCTGATGGACAGAGGACCAAGGGAAACAACAGGCCAGTGCACACTCACTCACTCACTCACACTCACTCACTCACTCACTCACTCACTCACTCACTCACTCACTCACTCACTCACTCACTCACACTCACTCACTCACTCACTCACTCACTCACTCACTCACTCACTCACACTCACTCACTCACTCACTCACTCACTCACACTCACTCACTCACTCACTCACCCTCCTCCACCAATGGCAGACAGCCAAGCATATAATGTAAACTGGATTCATAGAATCATGCTGGATGACTCTGACTTTACATTAAAACACATTTAGGTCTGAATGCTCACATTTCCTGCTCTGCCTTCAGTTGCTGACTAAGGAAGTTCAGATTGTGAGATTGTGAGATTTTTTATTAATCCAGAGATTTTTTTTGGATCCAGTTTTGTTCTCAAGTTTATCGAGTTTGTGTACAGTATGTTTGTGAAATGCTGACACAGCTATAAATGCATTGTGTGTGTGTGTGTGTGTGTGTGTGTGTGTGTGGGTGCATGCGTGACGTGTTTGTGTGTTGGTAAAGCATGCCATGGGAGCAGATCGGTTCAACTCTGTTTTGGTTTCTCTGAAAATACAAAAAGAATATCTAACTATTTACTGGTGCCACTTCCCCTCTCAACCAGGGCTGTCTCTGACTGGCAGTAGAGGTTACAGTCTTTGGATCCTGTCTGACTGGAGATTAAAATAAATACATCATTTCCTTTGGTTTGGTGACTTAACCATTACTGACAGCACCACCCTTTGGTTTGGTCAATTAACCATTACTGACAGCACCACTGTTTGAAGATGGACGTTGATTTTTACATGATGTCCTCTTCTGGGGAGGGAGATTCTGACAACATCACTGTTTAATAACTGTTTAATAACTGTCCATCAATGGACTGTGAGTGGCCGTTTCTCATGTGAAAGGTGTATTCTGCAGTGTGTAATGGATGTCTAAATGGTTTTCTCTGCTGACAGATGGAGCAGATAAGAGTTGAGCTGTTGCAGGAGAGGGCAGTCAGACAGGACCTGGAGTGTGACAGGATCACTCTGGAGAGAGAGAGACAGGTACTGGACTTTCTCAATTTCTCCTCCTCTCCCATCTCTCTTCACATGTAGTCCTCTCCATTGGTGGTTGAACTTACTGTATATGTCACCCCTTGAATCATTGGTGGTTAAACCTGCTGTATATGGTACCCCCTAAATCATTGTTGGTTAAACCTGCTGTTTATGGTACCCCCTGAATCATTGGTGATTGAATCTGCTGGATATGGTACCCCCTGAATCATTGGTGGTTAAACCTGCTGTATATGGTACCCCCTGAATCATTGGTGGTTGAACCTGCTGTGTATGTTACCCCCTGAATCATTGGTGGTTGAATCTGCTGTATATGGTACCCCCTGAATCATTGGTGGTTAAACCTGCTATATATGGTACCCCCTGAATCATCCTCCATGCTTCCTGTCTCTTTTATATGTGCTCCCCCTTTGTTGTTCTCCTCCAGAATAAGGATCTGAAGAGCAGGGTGCCTCATCTAGAGGGCTCCCAGAGGTCCAACCAGGATGGTGTGGTCTCCAGACTGGAGGGAAGGATCCAGGAGCTGGAGGGGAGGCTGGAGGGAGAGGAGAGTTGAAGGGGAGAGGTGGGGAGAGGTGAGGTGGAGGGGAGAGGAGGGGTGAGGTGAGGTGGAGGGGAGCTGGAGGGGAGAGGTGAGGTGGATGGAAGCTGGAGGGGAGAGCTGGAGGGGAGGCTGGAGGGGTGAGGTGTAGGGGAGGCTAGATGGGAGAGGTGAGCTGGAGGGAAGAGGGGAGGTGAGCTAGAGGGGAGGCTGGAGGGAGAGGTGAGGTGAGGTGGAGAGGTAAGGGGAAGAGGCTGCAAGGATAGAAGAGGGGAGGCTGGAGGGAGAAGAGAGGTGAGGTGAAGATGCTGCGAGTGGAGCTGGAGGGAAGAGGCTGCAAGGAGAGGAGAGGTGAGGGGTAGGCTGGAGGGAGAGGGGAGGCTGGAGGGAGAGGAGGGGGGAGGCTGGAGGGAGAGGAGAGGGGAGCTGGAGGGGAGCTGGAGGAGAGGCTGCAAGGAGAGGTGAGGTGTGAAAGTATTTGGTAGCAGTTGGTAGCAATTGGTAACAGTTTGTAGCGTGCTCGACCCTGGACTATTATGTTGCCAGTTAGATTCTTCCCTTGGTTTATAATGCTGTGGTTAAAATCCATCACCGTCACTACAGCAATGAGAAGGCATCTACGGTACAAGGGTTTAATGTTTAGATGGTGTTGAGGGCTATGATCCTGAGTGTCTGACAGGGTTTAATCTTTTTCTTCTCAGAGACAACATCAACCTGCAACAAGCCAACAGGAAACTAGAGAGAAAGGTGAAGCAGATGATGATGAGCACATATCAATGCAGAACCAGGAAGACCAGGTGAAGTGGAACACTTACGGTCGGTCAAAATAGTTACTTTAGCACTTTATTTGAACTGTACGTCATAAGTACTCCTGAGTGGCGCAGTGGTCTAAGGCACTGCATCGCAGTGCTAACTGTGCCACTAGAGATCCTGGTTCGAATCCAGGCTCTGTCGCAGCCGGCCGCTACCGGGAGGCTCATGGGCCGTGCACAATTGGCCCAGCGTCGTCCAAGGTAGGGGAGGGAATGGCCGGCAGGGATGTAGCTCAGTTGATAGAGCATGGTGTTTGCAACGCCAGGGTTGTGGGTTCGATTCCCACGGGGGGGCCAGTATAAAAAATATGTATTCACTAACTGTAAGTCGCTCTGGATAAGAGTGTCTGCTAAATGACTCAAATGTAATAAGTGTTGTATTACAGTCATAAACCTGACATTACAAATGTTTTAAGATGTCATGACATCTTTATGTCTCTGAACGTCAAGGGGCAAATTCAGATAAAGTGTTACCAGAGTTACAGGAAGACACAGGTGTAATTCACATCCATTGAGGACTTTGCATTGGCCAATACATGAACATCCTACCTATGAACACCTCTTATAGCTGACCCAGAATCTGAAGACGGACAAGTACTAATGTAGCCGATGTGAAACGTTGACGTCACCCGCTCTTGAGACCTTGAAGTAGTTGTTTCCCTTGCTCCGCAAGGACCGCAGCTTTTGTGGAACGACGGGTAACAATGCTCCGTGGGTGTGTTCAGAGGGTCCCTGGATTGAGCCCAGGTTGGGGCAAGGAGCGGGACGGAAGCAACACTGTTACGCTAATACAGCCATTACAGACAGACTTAAAAACAACACATCAATGAATTATTTAAAAAAAAAACGATGTACTGTAACTTCCTGTCCTCTCCATCAAGGGGCTGAAGACGTAAGTACTGATACAGCCATTACAGACACAACAATAGACGGACAAATTTACAACAACACATCATCAACTAACTGTAACCAGGGATGGAATTGAAGGATTTTGGGCACTGGGCAGCCTGGCTAGTAGACTGCGATTTTCTACTAGCCTGGATGACATTCAGGTCCAGAATTTGGGCCATGCGTTGTTCGAAAATAAAAAGAAACACTGGCCTAGTGGGCTAGTTTGGCACATTTTCGACTAGCCCGGTCTGAAAAGTACTATCTTTATTTCCATCCCTGACTGTTACCCACCCTCTCCTCTCCTAGCTGAACCAGAGGCTGAAGACTGCGAAGAGACCGATGGATGGGGCTGAGCAGGAGATAGAGCGACTGTAAAACTCGTAAGAGGAAGTTACAGAGAGATCTGGATGAACAGATGGGAGATCAACGACCAGGTCCTCAGCCAGCTCAACGCCCTGCGCTCAGAGATGAGGTGAGTTGAATGCAACAATGTGTGGGGTATCTATCTTTCCAGCCCGGTCTCATAGACTAGATGTAAGATAGTAAATGTATATCCGAGACACTCAAATGAGTATGGTATGGTGACATAAGGGGACCGAGTGGCGCAGCGGTCTAAGGCACTGCATCGCAGTGCTAGAGGCGTCACTACAGACCCGGGTTCGATCCCCGTCTTTATCACAACCGGCCGTGATTGGGGAGTCCCATAGGGGCGGTGCACAATTGGGCCCAGCGTCATCCGGGTTAGGGGAGGGTTTGGCCGGGGTAGAGCCGTCGTTGTAAATAAGAATTTGTTCTTAACTGACTTGCCTAGTTAAATAAAGGTTAAAATAAATAAATAAGACAGAAGGTAACTTAAGGCAAAAACGAAAGGAGTGTGGTTGGATGGGTAAGCGTATAACGCGAACGTCTAGCAACCCAAAGGTTGCGCGTTCGAATCTCATCATGGACAACTTTAGCTACTTTGCTAATAATTTAGATAGCATGTTAGCTAACCCTTACACCTTACTCCTAAACTTAACCCTAACCTTAACCCCTAGCCTAGCTAACATTAGCATTAGCCACCTAGCTACCTAGCTGATGTTAGCCACAACAAATTAGAATTCGTAACATTTCATACGTTTTGCAAATATGCCACATATTGTACCTTTTTGTAAATTCGTAACATATTGCCGGTTTTACAAATTCGTAACATATCATATGAAATGGATTGTGGACATTCACCAATGTAATACATACCATATGAAACGTAACATATGATACTAAATGGAGTGTCTCGTAATTACGACCAGAATAATACTAAATGCTCTGAGACCAGGGTGATGTTTTAATTTTTGACTTCAGTTTTTGTACCGGGCGTTATTGTCGTTTTATAATGCTTCTGGTCTTTTCCTTTTTCAGGCATAAGCAACAGAAATCGGCTCCTGAGGATCCTGAAGGATGATGATGCGGTCTATGAGGATGACATCAACTCTGACTGACTTCCTTACTTCTAGTCCCGTGTAGCTCAGTTGGAAGAGCCTGGCGCTTGCAAGGCCAGGGTTGTGGGTTCGTTTCCCACGGGGGGGCCAGTATGAAAAATTTATGCACTCACTAACTGTAAGTCGCTCTAGATAAGAGCATCTGCTAAATGACTAAAATGTAAATGTTGTGACAAATTTGGTACACATGTTGCAAACAGTGTCAAGACTCAACATATGCAAGAACATTCATATCGACCACACGGTGGCGCTATAATAACATACTATGCCATTTAGCAGAAGTTTTCAACTTTTATCCAAAGCGACTTACAGTCATGTGTGCATACATTTTTACATATGGGTGGTCCCGGGGATCGAACCCACTACCCTGGCGTTACAAGCGCCATGCTCTACCAATTGAGCTACAGAGGACCACAGGCACACGTTCATATCTCTTGATCTGTTTGACTCAAAGTGCTGAAATTTGGGCAAGCTATGTACATGCATGCATTGGACATGCGACTGAAATGTTGCAGGTAATGAGAGCGCTTGGCATGAAGCGCTAGTCTACACCCATTCAGCATGTCTCATTGATCTCTATTGTTCATACCCATGGCAATAGCTTTCACTCTGGCAACTCAAATAGCTTCATGGTTTCCAGGGCTGAGAGTGAGACCAGGGGGGTAAAAGAGGCATTTTGGGCTAAAATGTGTTAAATAGCAATTGGAAGTTCTGGATGAAACTGGTGAAAGGAAAATGACATTAGAACATTTTAATACTTTCAAACGGTAACATCATTTAGTTATACTTTATGATTTTCCAACATGCTGATTCTACCGTTTCAGTGGATTACGTTTCTAATTGCTGCAAATATTTCTAAAAACATGTTGTTAGTGACAATGTGTTATTGTACTTACAAAACAACACACAGCAGCAGAGACAGTTGATCATCTGGCAGAAGTGTGCCTGTTACAATGGGGACATAGCGCCTCCTACTGGATGAAATCAGGAAACGTTTACAGTGCCTGGTATTCCCAGGCGGTCTCCCATCCAAGGACTAACTAGGCCCGACCCTGCTAAGCTTTATGAGTTTATGGTAAAGTATATAAAGTTATTGTCTTAAAAACAAGTAAATTGAACCAAACATAGCAGCATACCATTTTCATGAATTTTGCTAAAATGTACAATTGACAAACAGTTGTATTTTACATCTTTTTCTAACAGTAGAAATTCTTGAACCCCTAAACAGCAGAGCTGTTGCAAACACAAAAACCAGGAAGAGGGCGAACATTTCCCCACACCAATCAATAAATTCGAGCATCAAATAGACGAACTGGTCTTATCCCCAATTTATTTTTTTACAATGAAATCAGGGGAGAGCGCGAACGCAGTCCCCCACTACCAGAAATTATGCAATCGAGATTTCCACATTTGGGAAATTCGCGTCGAGTCTACAGTAGCGCAACGACTGTAGACAGTTACGCGTTCTGTTTGGTCTAGAGTCTACAGTCACTGTAGACTCTAGACCAATCAGAACGCGTAACTGTCTACAGTCGCTTGCGTCACTTGAAAAAAAATCTCATTAGCAGCCTCGCAAAAATCGCATTAGCCCCGTATTTGGACCCGACTTTCGCTCATTACTTTATTCGTATATCATTCATTGTCTTGGGATTTGGTGGAAGTTATCTGAGACCCTTGGAGACCTTAACCAACGTTTTTGTTTTGTGCGAATTGGTCTAGTTTTTCTCTTGATCGAGCCATTTCGGAGACCCACTGTTACGATCTTGCTGAGTTTACTGTCACTGTCAGTTTTGTATGTCAATGAAGATGGCGAGCCCAGTAATCCGCGTAATCAACCCAGATGCCCCTCCATATCGTCAGCAGGCCGTATTGGTGGCGACAAAAGAGGCCCGTTACTATCGGGAGAAAAGGATGCTCTTTCCCAAACCTCCACAGGAGCTGCGGAACCAGGCTACAGCCTTGGCTCATGCAGAGAAGCTCCTTCGAGCGGAGGGTATCCACACTCCTTCGCGTCAGCTGTGCCTGGGAAAGCTGGTGATACCATTTGGCCAGTATGAAAACGCATCTTTTCACTGGCTTGTGGAAAACGATGTGGGCTACTTGAAGTAGTAAGTATATTATATTTAATACCATTGGAGGCAATGCATTTATTATACAATTTTAATGGCATGCTTATAATAAATGGCAGTATACTTGACAAGCACAGATCAGAGGAGACCACTCAACATAGGGAGGGAGAGAGAGTGAACCAGGGAGTGAAAGACTACCTCAATGAATATGCAGAGAGTTTCCCACAAGTCTGCATTCTCCTGGAGGCCAACATCGACAGGTGTATTTACGGTCAGAGAGGGTTTGAGGAAAGCACCTTTCAGGAGATGTGGACTCTCTACAGCAAGTACCCCACCCAAAAGGACAGGCCAGAGCTATTCAGTGAGGAGGAGAAGGAGATAATAAAGAAAGCATACAGTTCTGTGAGGAGGTGGCTGCACACACCAGTGACCCACATCACAAGTGTGCAGATGAAGCGGTTCAGGAAATATATTGTTGACAAGGAGCAAGTAAGTTGTATGTAATGGGAAGAGCAGAATAGCATGGTAAATTATTTTCATATTAGAGATATTTTAATCACTAAATGTTTTTGTTTGCTTTTGATAATTAAAAGCTGGTACATCATAAAATCTATATAGTTACAATAAATTTTGTTGTCCAGCAACCGCAGGCAAGCACCTCCAAGTGTGATCCTTCATCATGGCCAGGGGACGACAGTGAACTGTTAGCTGCAAGCCAGGCTGTTGAAGGTAGGGGAGTTACAGAGTAAACAGACATGAAACCGTAAAAAATTTAAAAATTATACAAAACAACTTTGTTTGGAAAATTCCCACAGACACAATCAAACAGTTCGAGCCCCCTGTCCGGCCCAAGCAGCCCGAGCCCCCTGTCCGGCCCAAGAAGCCCGAGCCCCCTGTCCGGCCCAAGCAGCCCGAGCCCGCTGTCCGGCCCAAGAAGCCCGAGCCCGCTGTCCGGCCCAAGCAGCCCGAGCCCGCTGTCCGGCCCAAGAAGCCCGAGCCCGCTGTCCGGCCCAAGCAGCCCGAGCCGCCTGTCCGGCCCAAGAAGCTTGAACCCGCTGTCCGGCCCAAGAAGCTCGAACCCGCTGTCCGGCCCAAGAAGCTCGAGCCCCCTGTCCGGCCCAAGCAGACCGAGCCCGCTGTCCGGCCCAAACAGCCCGAGCCCCCTGTCCGGCCCAAACAGCCCGAGCCCCCTGGCCAACTCACAGAGTCCCCGTCCACAGCACAGGATCATGAGGGTCAGCCTTTTCCCACGGAATCACCTCTGAGTGACTCCCCTGTAAGTAAAATTCACATTATATGCAAACAATGTCAAGGAGAACAATTTGTTTAACATGTTGGTTTTTTTTTTTTTTTTTATTGGTTGTATGTTTTGACATTCATTTGTACTAACCAAAGTAATGTAAAATAATAAGTAATAACTAAGTGTGTTTTGTATGTGTTGTGTGTTGCAGGTGGAGCTAGAGGGTTGGGTGCGTCTGTGGGAAAACCCCAATGGCATCCCATCTGCAGACATTTCCTGGCTCAAAGACCACAATGAAAGAGGGCTGTTCACACCCGTTCAAATCTATAAGGACAAAAGTGGTCTGTTCAGGAGGCGACGGGTGATGAAATCGGACCGCATGTGGTTTTACCCAGAAGAACCTCCCGGCTACGTCAGGGGTGCCCCGCCAACTCCACAACAGTTTTTTCGGAGTCGTGTTTTTGTGTGGCGTCCTGTTGGAGTGTGGAGGTACTCCCTGAAGTGTCCTCGAGGGGATCAGTGTCTGGGTAGAGGACGGAACGTGCACCTCTACAAGTCTGGCTATCACCACCGGGTATAACTCACTTCACCTTTGTTAGAGTTTTTACATTAGTTTATTACTATGTATGTAAACATGCAAGACAAAAAAAGAGCACAGAAAGCCATATCCTGCTATTGGCCTTTTTTTTAATAAGATTTTCTCCCCATATGTACTTTAGGTACGTCACATCTGTGACGTGTCCACCTGGTACACCATGCTCACTGAGGTCCTGTGCTGTGGACCATGTACAAAAGCGGCCAGAAGCGGAGAAGGTGGCACAATGGGTCGGTGGCTTGCGTGGGATGCCGCTATTTTGTCCCAGCTTAGCGAGGCTCACCAAGCTATGTTCCCTGCCATCCTCACCAGCAAGTGAGTATACTGAACATAATGTGTGCGTTTGACAGACCTGGAAGTGTCACTCAAATCCACCTGAACATATTGATTGTGACTCTACTTATAGGCGTGGCGTGGATAGGACTGTTGTGCGCCTTCTGAGGGACCGGACGGAAGGGAACACCATGGTCAAGGTGTGGCGGCAGATACAGGAGAACCACGTTGAAGAGTACCTTCAGCGTAAGGACCTGTACACCACACTCCTCATGACTGTCGTGAAACCTGGAGGGATCGTTTCTGCACTAAGGCACACTTTCCAGGCTCCACCTCCTCCAAGAGAGCTCCCCTCCGCGCGGCTCCTGCGCCACGCCTTCCTGCTGGCGGAGGCCAACAACGTGCAGGATTACCGGAGCCAGATCCTCTCCACTTTTGGCACTGTGCTGAAAATGGATTCCACCAAGAAAGTATGTAAATCATGCAAAACATCTTGCAGTATTGTTTGGTTTTTTATTAAGTTTTAAATTGAACCCATTTTCACATTGTTGTAAAGTGATTAAGAAAAATCACATATCAATAAAATCTAACAGGTTATCTCATTATGCACACTTGACATGTTTTAGGTGGTGAAGAAGCTGTCTGGGGAGGGTGGAGGCTCAGCTGAGTGGTTCACCAGCATCGGAAACGAGCACTCCCAGATAGTTTCATTTGTGCTGACCTGTGAGGAGTCCACAGAGAAGCTGAAACCGATGTGCCTTGGGGTCATGGAGAGGTTCCGGCTGGCCAATCAACCAGTCCCAAAAATTATATACGTGGACCGTGGGTGTTGCCGTGCGCAGGGCCCAACAGCGCTGGGGATTTTGTTCCAGCCTTGGGTGGACAACGGGATGGTTGTGCGTCTGGACATCTTTCACTGGATCCACCGGTTTGATGCAGCCATACGCACAGAGTCCCACTCGAAGTATGCTGCATTCAAGTCTGCGCTAGCTGGGGGAGTGCTGGCCTATAACCGCTCAGACCTGGAGCTGCTCATCAAGGCCATGAGAGCCAAGGACCCGGCAACGCTGATGACTGTGTCAGATGAGGATATTGTCCGCCTCTACATTACCAGGGAGCACCTCAAACACCACGTGCGAAGGGTCACACTGGGAGCTCAGGAAACATTCCGGCTCATCCATCTGGCCATTGAGGAGCTGAAAGGTCCCGCAGGGCTGGACGAGAGCGGAGTGAGCCTTTTCAAAACACCTGGTATAAAAGACCTCATTCAAAAAAGTTATTACAACATTGATACGGATAGAGTTGCATACAAAGTGAACATAACTCACTGTATGCATGCATGTATGTATGTATGTATTTACAGAGGCCATTGATGAGATGTGGGCAGGCCAGCAGCGACACCTGGAGTGCATCCAGGATCCACCAGACATGAACATGTATAGGGTGGCGCGTACCACAACCATTAACAATGTGGACCTACCCTACTACAAATGTCTGCGTGGAAGCAACAGCCTGGAAGGATTCCACAAAGCTCTGCCGAACATGATTCCAGGTACACAGGTGTATTCTCTATACTTGTAACAAATTAAATATGTGACCCTGTCATTAAGCAATAATGACAGGAGAGGGGGTGCGATTGTACTGAATATATCACAGCTGTGATTTGGATATAGCTTTAATACAACCATTCTACAATTGCCATTTATTAGTTAACAGTAATAAGCCACAACAGATTATGATTTGTTTCTTTTTTTAATCATTTATTTTCCTCCGCCAACACAAAAAGATCTGCAACTGGACTTCGGACTTGACTTTTGCCAAGCAACACAAACAAAACATTTATTAGAACACCTGTAAAGCGGAGTGATACATGTAGTTAAAAGTCCCCGTGCAGTAACGCTCAATATAGGAACTCATGGAATGCCCATTGTCCAATCAAACTAATTAGTTGAAAAAGTGGAACTAACTGTTGTATAATACCTTCAATTTTGATTTTCAGGTCCCCACTGTGCAGCACGGCCCTATCAGGTTTACCTGATCAGTGGCATTGCACGGTGGAACTCTGACAGGAGCGGGGATGCCGTGTTTGGTGGCAAAGGACGGCACCACAGGACCTATTCGGCGCCGCTGATTGATCGCCTCAACGCTCGCTGTCAGCAGCTGTTCGGAGAGACTGTGGAGGAGAATTTCCGGGCCCCTGCTGATGTCTCTTCCAACGAGCTGCTCGGGTTGGAGTACCTGTTCAGCCAGAGCACGGGGGAATCTGGGCCCTTCTCTCTTCAGGACATTGTCAACGATGGACCTGGTCCAGAAGAGGAGGTGCTCCGACCTGGGCAGCCTGATCCAGATGACGCAGACGAGGCGTACCAGAGCGATGTGGAGGCACACGACCGTGCGCTGGATGCCGTCCTGCCCCACATCACACTCACCAGCGACGAAACCGCCACTGTTCACCCTCCGGCCTTTGTGAGTAGCCGTGTGTCTGCTAGAATGAAATACAATGCACCAGTTACTGAAAAAGACAACATATTTGAACTTACCACATTCATATGGCTTTTTCTTTTACAGGAGGATGCCTGCAGTCCAAACCCTCTTCCTGGCTTTCCTAAGTTGGAAATGTTCTGCTCTGTGCTGGTGGAGATTGGCCTGGCAGAAGAAAAGCTGTCACTCACCACCGAGCAGAGAAACCAGGTCCTTAAAGCCTGGAATGCCGTGGAGGAGCATGACAAGCAGCCACAAAAGTTCAACCAGTTGTACAGAACACACTGGGGCAACACCCTCTACTGCCGCACAAAAAGGGACGATCTTGTTGACGCTGCTCTGATACAGAGGGTAAAGATGGCCAAGCGCTACGCACCAGCGCAACAGGACATCAGTGCTCAGCACAACAGGCTGATGTACACGCTGGTGAAACTGTTGTGGTTGCGCTCACCTCAAGGCTCTCGCAACAGTCCTGAGAAGAGAACCCTCTTGAAGGCGTACGAGCGAGTCCAGCACCGGATTTTAGTGGAGGATCCAGTCCTGTGCAAAGCAGGCATTCCTCTACCCAAGATTAACAGCAAGACTGTGCAGGACTTTATCCGTCGCCAAGAGAGGCTCCTCAACTTGCACGCCACAAAACAGCCCTCCACCATCACTAAGACCACCTCCATCTCATCTGCAGACCTTCCACCAGCACCACATCAGCCTGCAGTCCTCCCTCCACCAGACTACCCCCTGATGGAATATGTGCCCACACCCAGCACAGCAGGGACCAAGTTGTTAAAGGGAAGGACAGATATGATGGCACCACTCTCCCGGCCTCAGCCACCGATGCCACATTTGCTACTGCCACCACCAGTGAGAAAACCCAACGCCCCCTCTACCATCACCAGACCTGTGCCCTCCCTCTCTGCATCTACAGCAACCCCAGGAATTGCTGGCCCCTCCACATGGCCCATAATGCCTGCTAGTGAGGCAAATCCAGGGATTGATGGTCCACCTAAATCAGTCCCTCCAACTCTGCCCAAAATGCCTACTACAATTGGCACAGCACACAGTAGTACTTCATTCTGGGCAAGAGCTACGCAATTCAAGCGGAAGCATAAGGAACACTCCTCAGAAGTAGGAGCCAAAGTGTCAAGGGTGCAAAATCTCCCTGTCTGTACACTCTGTGGCCAAACAACCCAGGGACATAAAAAATACAAAAAAAAGAGTTTCTGCCCTACAAATATGATGTCCCCATCAAAAGGTCTGGACAACAAAGTGTACAGCAGCTACGAACACTTCACCTCTGTTGTTGACAAGTTGTAGTAATATAAATATGTTGTAATAAATCTGTAAATATGGGACGGTTGCATTGTACATATGGTAAATAGGCTTTGATTTTATGACATTTTATATTGTCTAACTTATATTGTCTACACTGTAGTGCTGTGTTTTTTATAAGTGTTCCCCAATATACATGCACTTTATTCATTAAAGTGGTCAGTGCTACAGTAACAGTTGTGGAATATCAATTAATGAATTGAACAATGGGGTTATATTTGTATGTATCAAAACATAAAGACACAGATAAAGTAACTGAGGTAAGGAAATGTGCCAATAGCACAATGAAATCAGATCATTTTGCACATATTTTAGTAGAAAAGGTAAAGCCACAAAACAACATTAAATTCCTTGGGAAAAAACTAAATAGGAGGCATGGAAGCAGTTATTGCCATCTATCAGTTCAATCTGTCCTGAAGTTCAATTAATTCTGTTTAACTCACACACTGACAAACACCATATAATTACTTATCCCACGCTCCAAACTTCCAGCCAATCACGATCAGGGGCAATTGCACTACTCTACGGCGCATCCCCCCGGAAGGATGCGCCGTAGAGTAGTGCAATTGCCCCTGATCGTGATTGGCTGGAAGTTTGGAGCGTGGGATAAGTAATTATATGGTGTTTGTCAGTGTGTGAGTTAAACAGAATTAATTGAACTTCAGGACAGATTGAACTGATAGATGGCAATAACTGCTTCCATGCCTCCTATTTAGTTTTTTCCCAAGGAATTTAATGTTGTTTTGTGGCTTTACCTTTTCTACTAAAATATGTGCAAAATGATCTGATTTCATTGTGCTATTGGCACATTTCCTTACCTCAGTTACTTTATCTGTGTCTTTATGTTTTGATACATACAAATATAACCCCATTGTTCAATTCATTAATTGATATTCCACAACTGTTACTGTAGCACTGACCACTTTAATGAATAAAGTGCATGTATATTGGGGAACACTTATAAAAAACACAGCACTACAGTGTAGACAATATAAGTTAGACAATATAAAATGTCATAAAATCAAAGCCTATTTACCATATGTACAATGCAACCGTCCCATATTTACAGATTTATTACAACATATTTATATTACTACAACTTGTCAACAACAGAGGTGAAGTGTTCGTAGCTGCTGTACACTTTGTTGTCCAGACCTTTTGATGGGGACATCATATTTGTAGGGCAGAAACTCTTTTTTTTGTATTTTTTATGTCCCTGGGTTGTTTGGCCACAGAGTGTACAGACAGGGAGATTTTGCACCCTTGACACTTTGGCTCCTACTTCTGAGGAGTGTTCCTTATGCTTCCGCTTGAATTGCGTAGCTCTTGCCCAGAATGAAGTACTACTGTGTGCTGTGCCAATTGTAGTAGGCATTTTGGGCAGAGTTGGAGGGACTGATTTAGGTGGACCATCAATCCCTGGATTTGCCTCACTAGCAGGCATTATGGGCCATGTGGAGGGGCCAGCAATTCCTGGGGTTGCTGTAGATGCAGAGAGGGAGGGCACAGGTCTGGTGATGGTAGAGGGGGCGTTGGGTTTTCTCACTGGTGGTGGCAGTAGCAAATGTGGCATCGGTGGCTGAGGCCGGGAGAGTGGTGCCATCATATCTGTCCTTCCCTTTAACACCTTGGTCCCTGCTGTGCTGGGTGTGGGCACATATTCCATCAGGGGGTAGTCTGGTGGAGGGAGGACTGCAGGCTGATGTGGTGCTGGTGGAAGGTCTGCAGATGAGATGGAGGTGGTCTTAGTGATGGTGGAGGGCTGTTTTGTGGCGTGCAAGTTGAGGAGCCTCTCTTGGCGACGGATAAAGTCCTGCACAGTCTTGCTGTTAATCTTGGGTAGAGGAATGCCTGCTTTGCACAGGACTGGATCCTCCACTAAAATCCGGTGCTGGACTCGCTCGTACGCCTTCAAGAGGGTTCTCTTCTCAGGACTGTTGCGAGAGCCTTGAGGTGAGCGCAACCACAACAGTTTCACCAGCGTGTACATCAGCCTGTTGTGCTGAGCACTGATGTCCTGTTGCGCTGGTGCGTAGCGCTTGGCCATCTTTACCCTCTGTATCAGAGCAGCGTCAACAAGATCGTCCCTTTTTGTGCGGCAGTAGAGGGTGTTGCCCCAGTGTGTTCTGTACAACTGGTTGAACTTTTGTGGCTGCTTGTCATGCTCCTCCACGGCATTCCAGGCTTTAAGGACCTGGTTTCTCTGCTCGGTGGTGAGTGACAGCTTTTCTTCTGCCAGGCCAATCTCCACCAGCACAGAGCAGAACATTTCCAACTTAGGAAAGCCAGGAAGAGGGTTTGGACTGCAGGCATCCTTCTGTAAAAGAAAAAGCCATATGAATGTGGTAAGTTCAAATATGTTGTCTTTTTCAGTAACTGGTGCATTGTATTTCATTCTAGCAGACACACGGCTACTCACAAAGGCCGGAGGGTGAACAGTGGCGGTTTCGTCGCTGGTGAGTGTGATGTGGGGCAGGACGGCATCCAGCGCACGGTCGTGTGCCTCCACATCGCTCTGGTACGCCTCGTCTGCGTCATCTGGATCAGGCTGCCCAGGTCGGAGCACCTCCTCTTCTGGACCAGGTCCATCGTTGACAATGTCCTGAAGAGAGAAGGGCCCAGATTCCCCCGTGCTCTGGCTGAACAGGTACTCCAACCCGAGCAGCTCGTTGGAAGAGACATCAGCAGGGGCCCGGAAATTCTCCTCCACAGTCTCTCCGAACAGCTGCTGTTTACAGCGAGCGTTGAGGCGATCAATCAGCGGCGCCGAATAGGTCCTGTGGTGCCGTCCTTTGCCACCAAACACGGCATCCCCGCTCCTGTCAGAGTTCCACCGTGCAATGCCACTGATCAGGTAAACCTGATAGGGCCGTGCTGCACAGTGGGGACCTGAAAATCAAAATTGAAGGTATTATACAACAGTTAGTTCCACTTTTTCAACTAATTAGTTTGATTGGACAATGGGCATTCCATGAGTTCCTATATTGAGCGTTACTGCACGGGGACTTTTAACTACATGTATCACTCCGCTTTACAGGTGTTCTAATAAATGTTTTGTTTGTGTTGCTTGGCAAAAGTCAAGTCCGAAGTCCAGTTGCAGATCTTTTTGTGTTGGCGGAGGAAAATAAATGATTAAAAAAAGAAACAAATCATAATCTGTTGTGGCTTATTACTGTTAACTAATAAATGGCAATTGTAGAATGGTTGTATTAAAGCTATATCCAAATCACAGCTGTGATATATTCAGTACAATCGCACCCCCTCTCCTGTCAATATTGCACATATTTAATTTGTTACAAGTATAGAGAATACACCTGTGTACCTGGAATCATGTTCACTCCCTGGTTCACTCTCTCTCCCTCCCTATGTTGAGTGGTCTCCTCTGATCTGTGCTTGTCAAGTATACTGCCATTTATTATAAGCATGCCATTAAAATTGTATAATAAATGCATTGCCTCCAATGGTATTAAATATAATATACTTACTACTTCAAGTAGCCCACATCGTTTTCCACAAGCCAGTGAAAAGATGCGTTTTCATCAAGAGAAAAACTAGACCAATTCGCACAAAACAAAAACGTTGGTTAAGGTCTCCAAGGGTCTCAGATAACTTCCACCAAATCCCAAGACAATGAATGATATACGAATAAAGTAATGAGCGAAAGTCGGGTCCAAATACGGGGCTAATGCGATTTTTGCGAGGCTGCTAATGAGATTTTTTTTCAAGTGACGCAAGCGACTGTAGACAGTTACGCGTTCTGATTGGTCTAGAGTCTACAGTGACTATAGACTCTAGACCAAACAGAACGCGTAACTGTCTACAGTCGTCTACAGTCGTCTACAGTCGTTGCGCTACTGTAGACTCGACCTCTGCGAATTTCCCAAATGTGGAAATCTCGATTGCATAATTTCTGGTAGTGGGGGACTGCGTTCGCGCTCTCCCCTGATTTCATTGTAGAAAGTAAATCAAGGATAGAACTAGCACATCTTTCGAACACTGTTATTCTAGATTGGTGTACAGAAATGGTCAGACTCTCCCTGGTTTTAGCGTTTGTAGCAGCTCTGCTGTTTAGGGGTTCAAGAATCAACAGAGTCTGTCGATGCTGAATCCGATTCATGTGCTGTTTTCTAATGTAAGAAAAAGAAGTAAAATACAACTGTTTGTCAATTCTACATTTTAGCATAATTCATGAAAATGGTATGCTATTAATTATGGGGGAAGTGTAGACATAAAAATAAAAAGTTCTAAGTAATACCAGTTTGAAGTAACAGAACAACAGAACTTGTGTTATGGATGTGACGGAAATGGACAGGCATTTTGGGGAGAATAGACACATCAGCAAATATTTACATTACATTTTAGTCATTTAGCAGACGCTCGTATCCAGAGCGACTTACAGGAGCAATTAGGGTTAAGTGCCTTGCTCAAGGGCACATCGACATATTTTTCACCTAGTCCGCTCGGGGATTAGAACCAGCGATCTTTCGGTTACTAGCAAAACACTCTTAACCACTAAGCTACCTGCCGCCACAAACATCTTTGAATGTCAAAGTCTTAGGGTAAAATATTAATAGTCACTAAAATAAAGGCTTGGCAACACACAAAAACAACAATGATGAAAATATAGAAATTGTCATATAAACTTTAGAGAGGAAAATGTACCATTATGGATGTGACATTCTGCATTATGGATGTGCTCTGTGAAAAAAATGACTGTTTATATATTAAAGATTTCTTCACCAAACTTCATCGTAATACTTTTGTTGTCATCTGAAAATGCAGTGTACCTCAAAGAACCAAGAAATCACCGGTCATTTGAATAGTTATTGCATAGGCTATCAAAGTGCACTCGTGGGTCCCGTCTTAACCAACCATTAATGTACAAATGTACTAAAAAAATGCATCTACAATTCTTTATTTGAAAAACACTATTTTCATTGCGAATTAGAGTGCTGCATACCTCAACAATTATATAAATATTTGCACTTTCATAATAACGCTAAAGGAAAATTATGGATGTGACGTTCTGCGTTATGGATGTGACGTTCTGCGTCATGGATGTGACGTTCTGCGTTATGGATGTGACGTTCTGCGTTATGGATGTGACATTCTGCGTTATGGATGTGACGTTCTGCGTTATGGATGTGACATTCTGCGTCATGGATGTGACGTTCTGCGTTATGGATGTGATGTTCTGCGTTATGGATGTGATGTTCTGCATTATGGATGTGACAGGGTCCCAAAAGACAGACAGCAAATGATGACACTGCACTCCTTTTCAAATTTACGTTTTAGTAATTTCATTCTAGATCATTAATGACTGATGTTTTATTTAAAATATTTAAAATGTTATTATCAATCACCTACTGAGTAACAGAATAAACATACAAAAACTTAAATTCAATTCATGCTTTGTATTAATCTCACACCTTTTAATCTGCAGCACAGGCTCGATGCACGCGCATAATTTTTGTGACGTTGTCGGCCAACCCGTCTATACCACCGCGGAGTTTACTGTCTTTGATACCACTCTGGCTAAGCTAACAGGTTGCTAGATAGCTAGCAGTAACTGGCTTGCACACCCGCATTTTGAGTAGAAAAAAGTGGGGGTTGACTATCCAAATCATTCTCTAATGTTGTAAATGCCAGAATTAGTAATAAAGCTTTGAAGCAGTTTACCTTAGCTAGAAGTCTTCTCAACTTTATCAGCTGTGCTGTGGGGGACACTCTATTTAAGCCACTTCGATAAGAAGTTATTTTCACTAACCCTAACCCCTTTCCTAACCTTAACCTCAGTCTCCTAACCTGCTACGAAGAAGTTGCTTCGGTATTCGAAGTGGCATGAAAAGAGTGTTTCCCGTGCTGAGGCGTGCTAATATCAACAAAACACTCGTTTTGTGTCCCCTCTTTCGTCTAAAAGTGAGAACTGACTTTTCAGCGGACAGAAGGTGGGTGACGCTGACCAATCGGGAGTCTATCATGATACGGAAGGGGGAGCGGTAATGGTCAGTGCTATCCGGTATCCTTGGGAAAGCCCTACCCTAACCCCTACCCTAAACCCTAACCTTAACCCCTACTATTACCCTAATCTTAACCATAACTCTTACCTTAACCATTTTAAATGTAAACTTCATTGGGGGTAGGGACATCCCAAGGATCTCGGATAGCACAGACCGAGCTGTAATTAACCTTCCTAAGGAGGGTTTTGTCTAGAAGAGAAACCGCTTTTGTCGAAATTGACTTTTCGTAGCAGGTTTAGGCAGTGGTGTAGTGCTATTTTTGGGGGATAAATTAGTAAACGACGTCATTTCCTCAATTTATTTTTTATCTTTATTTAACTAGGCAAGTCAGTTAAGAACAAATTCTTATTTTCAATGACGGCCTACCCCGGACGACGCTGGGCCAATTATGCGCCGCCCTATGGGACTCCCAATCACGGCTGGATTGTGATACAGCCTGGAATCAAACCAGGGGGTCTGTAGTGACGCCTCTAGCGTTGAGATGCAGTGCCTTAGACCGCTGTGCCACTCGGGAGCCTCAATCAAGGTTTGTCCTGACTGATGTAGCCCCATTTAATCATCATTATAGAATATGAATATACATAAAGTACTTTGTATACCAGGGTTGGCTGGCCTTCTCTAGTCACTCGTAGGCTCAGTCACTGGTATACTTTTATTTACAAAGCCATTTTGGGTTTACTACCTTTTTATTTGGGCATTTTTATTGTTCAGAAATGTGGTGGGTACTCTCTTCGTTCACTGGACTTTATCCTGCTAACTGTTCCAAATGTCCGAACTGAATTTGGTAAAAGGTATTTTATGTACTCTGCGCCATCGTCTTGGAACACCTTACAAAATAATTTTAAACTGGAAGAACTTGTCCCGATTGGTGTTTTTAAATCTCTGATGAAGGATTTTGAGGCTGATTCACTGACCTGTCAATGTTTTTAATTTGCTGTTTTTGATATTGTTATACTCCTGTGAATTCATGAATGGTTTTTACTAGATTACTTGTAGTTTTTCATGTTGTCTGTCTGTAATTTTTTGTAATGACTTGGTGCTGCCTATCTTGGCCAGGACGCTCTTGAAAAAGAGATTTTAAATCTCAATGAGCCCTTCCTGGTTAAATAAAGGTTAAATAAATAATAAAAAAAATACATTAAGGCACCTACACAAAAACTTCATTACACATTCATAACACATTCATAACACATCCGTAAGCACTACAAAAGTATTACATGTCTGTTTCCCAGGGTCAGGTGGGCTATCTGGAACACCAACTGAATGAGGAGAGGAGCAGATCTCCTGATGGACAGAGGACCAAGGGAAACAACAGGCCAGTGCACACTCACTCACTCACTCACACTCACTCACTCACTCACTCACTCACTCACTCACTCACTCACTCACTCACTCACTCACACTCACTCACTCACTCACTCACTCACTCACTCACTCACTCACTCACACTCACTCACTCACTCACTCACTCACTCACTCACACTCACTCACTCACTCACTCACCCTCCTCCACCAATGGCAGACAGCCAAGCATATAATGTAAACTGGATTCATAGAATCATGCTGGATGACTCTGACTTTACATTAAAACACATTTAGGTCTGAATGCTCACATTTCCTGCTCTGCCTTCAGTTGCTGACTAAGGAAGTTCAGATTGTGAGATTGTGAGATTTTTTATTAATCCAGAGATTTTTTTTGGATCCAGTTTTGTTCTCAAGTTTATCGAGTTTGTGTACAGTATGTTTGTGAAATGCTGACACAGCTATAAATGCATTGTGTGTGTGTGTGTGTGTGTGTGTGTGTGTGTGGGTGCATGCGTGACGTGTTTGTGTGTTGGTAAAGCATGCCATGGGAGCAGATCGGTTCAACTCTGTTTTGGTTTCTCTGAAAATACAAAAAGAATATCTAACTATTTACTGGTGCCACTTCCCCTCTCAACCAGGGCTGTCTCTGACTGGCAGTAGAGGTTACAGTCTTTGGATCCTGTCTGACTGGA
>NW_028162903.1:0-30396 GCF_964263955.1 Coregonus lavaretus | reverse complement strand
ACTCAAAATACATAATGAGAATAGAAGTGCAAAGTGCTACTATTAATCATAACAATATCCCTAATCACAATGGTAAGAGTATAGTCCTTGCACCTTTGAATGTTAATGTCATAATCATGTTATTACTAACGGTCATCTAAATGCAGTACCCTATCATTATCACAATAAATGCTTGTTTATTGCAATTTAAAGACTAAATGTTGTTAGAGGGTTTTTTATTTTAATCGACGCACAGGAGTCAACAACTTCTGTCAGGCACCTAGTCTACTTGTGTATGCAGCAGGCAAACATGTAGATGAGTTTATGGTAAACAAAAGGTCATCTCTGGCGTCCTTTCCCCCTTGCGGCAGATGTGGATGCGGGTGCGTTTGCACGCTCGGCCCGTTTCTTCCGCAGTCAACCATGTGGTGTGCATTTTTGTGTTTGAAAAGGTGCGGCGTTAAGTGAGTGAGAGGGGAAATGGTTGCATATCCCAGAGCCGACCGGGGGTCTATGAACAGGGGTAGTGAGAGAGAGAGCTTTCAATTTTGTGTAGATGAGGGATATACATTTTTAAATATAGTATACATCTAATCTAATTATTCATTGTCCTATCATGATGGAAAGATCCCTAACCCTATAACCTGGACACCCACCTGAGCGACCCATACACCAAAGAGAAGTTCCCATCTATTTTATGGACCTGCTGTGAATATGCAGCCTAAACAGAGAAATAAATGCGGTCAGAGACCTACTTGAGCAGCACCGCCCCCTCAAGATTCTGAGCCTGCCTGGCAGGGTTGGTCCTACAAAGCCAGAGCCCCCTGATGGGAGAGCATAATATACAAGGAAATTCTCAAAGCTGCTAATGAGAACCTTGACGACCTTTTACCTAGCCGGTGGGGATTCCGGTGGGGTACGCCCACCCAGGTAGTGGCAGTGCTGGCAACACTGGCTGCAGTAACCCATGGGGAGGGGGTCACACTCGGACAATCAGAGAGGGGGTTTATCATTGTGGCCCAGGTGGCACAAAATAATCAAAGGTCTGACCGCATGGAGATGCTTGGGAAAATGGTTACAACAGGGGATCAGAGTGTTTGTGTCTCAGGTGAAGAGGGTGGATCTGATCTCCATCACCTAGGACTTGACATAGATTAAGTAGATTAATCAAATCTCACATTGTTATCAATTTCTGCTCAATCTGCATGCTTTCTCAATCAGCTTTAACTGTATGTGCACACGTCGATCAAGTTATTTCTCGAGTTGGGATCTGGGATATAACAGCCGTTGAGTATCGGATTTTATGGTGGATTGTGGAGGAGGGGGGTTGAGTGTGTTGGAGTATGTGAGTATGTGCGTGTGTGCTTGTCTGGCATCTGTTGTGGGGGGGTGGGGATGTTGGGGGGGGGGGTATGGGATGGACCGCAGGAATTATTTGCTAGGATAATAATTGCTTGTCAATGAATTAAATGTAATACAATGGCAATCCGGGTTATATGTTAGAATCCTATGCGTGAACTGCCGACATTATTACGCATATTAATTGATAATGATGGAAAATAGGATATGCATAATTAAAAAAATAATAATAGTTATATAGATATATATATATATATATATAGAGGTGAAAGCATTGGAAATGCTTTTGGCGGTTAACCTGCTTCTGTTTTGTGGGTGGCACTGTGTGCTGTTTTCGATGGATGGGTCCTGGCCTCTCGGGGCCTTAGGGATACGGAGGGACGTGGGTGGGATGCTGATCACTGGGATGACGGCTCAACTTGGGATGGGGAGGGGCTTTAGCGGGGGAATTAGTGGAGAACAATTGAAGGGTTACTCCGTAGCAATGCAAATATCACGGTACAGCTATATGGACACTCAATCATTACGCTATTTTTTATTGGTAAATTTACAAACATATATAATGATAAATAGACTTGAAACTTGTATCTCATTATGGTGTATGGTGAAATAAGTATAGCCAGTTATAATTGTAATGGCTTAGCTGATAATAACAAAAGAAGAACAATATTTACATGGCTCAAAGAGAAGGAATATAATATCTATTGTATACAGGAAACTCATTCAACAATTCGAGATGAAGTAGCGTGGAAAAAATAATGGGGGGGGGAAATATACTTCTCCCATGGGCAAAGAAATTCAAAAGGGGTGATGATATTAATTAATAGTAATTTCGATCCGAATGTGCAAATTGTCCAAATAGATACGCAAGGTAGATGGATTATTTTAAATATGGTATTGGACCATAAACAGATATGGCTCATTAACCTTTACGGACCAAATAATGATGATCCACAATTCTTTGACAATATATATAATAAATGATCAAGCCTGCAAGCAACTCAAGACAATATTATTATGGTGGGGGATTATAATACTGTTTTAAATAGCTCAATGGACCGAAAAGGAAATCACACCACAAACAATCACCCACATGCTCTTAAGGAAATTGTGAATGTCATGGATACATTAGAACTAGTAGATATATGGAGGCTTAAATATGCTGATCTAGTGAGATATACATGGCGGCGACTGAATCAAGCTAGTCGTCTTGACTTCTTTCTTATCTCATTCTCGTTGGCACCAAAAGTAAAAAAAGTGTTGATAGGGGACAGAATGCGGTCGGACCATCATATAATAGGCATATACATTACTCTGACTGAATTTCCACGTGGGCGAGGATATTGGAAATTTAATCAAAGCCTATTGGATGATAATTTATTTATAATTAGAACAAAGGAATTTATAACTGACTTTTTCCAACATAACATAGGTACAGCGAATCCCCTTATTGTATGGGACACCTTTAAATGTGCCTTTAGAGGCCATGCAATTCAGTACTCATCTCGAAAACAAAAGCAATTTAGGTCAAAAGAGTTTATACTAAGAAAGGAAATAGAAAGTCTAACAGAACAGATAGATGGCAATAAAAACTGTAACATAGAGGCTCAGAATAAATTAGAGGAAAAACAAAAAGAAATGGAAAAACTTATTCAAGAAAGATCAAGTGTAATATATTATAAAAATAAAGCAAACTGGATGGAATATGGGGAAAAATGCACAAAATTCTTTTTTAATCTTCAACATAGGAATGCTACCAAAAAGAACTTAATGAAACTGGTTACAATTGACGGAGTCACCCATAATTCACCTAATGATATTTTGAAGGAAGAAACAAAGTACTTTAAGCATATGTTTTCTTTTCAGTCGACTCCATCTCCTCTAACTGAAGCTAATTGTAGAGATTTTTTTTCTATTGATAATGTCAAATTAACAGCCACACAGAAAGACTCATGTGAAGGTGAAATTACAGAGGAGGAACTTCTGGATGCAATTAAAGACTTTAAGTCCGGGAAAACTCCAGGGTTGGATGGCATACCAATCGAGGTATACCAAACCCTTTTTGATATACTAAGAGGACCGTTATTAGCATGTTTTAACCACTCCTATGTAAATGGTAGATTATCTGACACTCAAGAAGAAGGTCTGATCTCATTATTACTGAAACAGGATACAAGTGGAAAATATAAAGATCCAGTCCATTTACAAAATTGGAGGCCCCTTACACTTCAGTGTTGTGATGCAAAAATCCTAGCAAAATGTATAGCGCATAGAATTAAAAAGGTATTGTCGGATATTATTCATTCTAATCAGACAGGTTTTTTACATGGAAGATACATTGGAGATAATATAAGGCAAGTATTGGAAACAATAGAACACTGTGGAAAATATGGGAAACCAGGCCTGCTATTCATAGCAGACTTCGAAAAGGCATTTGATAAAGTTCGACTGGGATTTATATATAAATGCCTGGAGCATTTCAATTTTGGAGAATCTCTTATAAAATGGGTCAAAATCATGTATAGTAACCCTAGGTGTAAAATAGTAAATAATGGCTATTTCTCAGAAAGTTTTAAACTGTCAAGAGGAGTGAAACAAGGTTGTCCACTATCGGCATATCTATTTATTGTGGCCATCGAGATGTTAGCTATTAAAATCAGATCCAATAATAATATCAGAGGATTAGAAATACAGGGCTTAAAAACAAAGGTGTCATTGTACGCAGATGATTCATGTTTTCTTTTAGATCCACAACTAGAATCCCTCCACAGCCTCATAGAGGATCTAGATACATTTTCTAACCTCTCTGGATTAAAACCAAATTATGACAAATGTACTATATTACGTATTGGATCACAAAAAAATACAATTTTTACATTACCATGTAGTTTACCAATAAAATGGTCTGATGGTGATGTGGATATACTCGGAATACATATCCCAAAGGAAATAAATGATCTCACTTCAATACATTTTAATAGAAAGTTAGCAAAAATAGATAAGATCTTACTACCATGGAAAGGAAAATACCTGTCAATTTGTGGAAAAATCACCCTGATTAACTCTTTAGTATTATCCCAGTTTACCTATTTGCTTATGGTCTTGCCTACGCCTAGCAAACAGTTTTTTAAATTATATGAGAAAAAAATATTCAATTTTATTTGGAACGGCAAGCCAGACAAAATTAAAAGAGCATATTTATATAATGAATATGAATTCGGAGGACAGAAATTATTAAATATTAAAGCATTAGACCTTTCACTAAAATCTTCAGTCATCCAAAAGTTATACTTAAATCCGAACTGGTTCTCAAGCAAATTAGTAAGATTGTCTCACCCACTGTTCAAGAAAGGCCTTTTTCCCTTTATTCAGATTACAACCTCTCACTTTCAGTTATTTGAAAAAGAAATAATCTCCCAAATGTCACTATTTCTAAAACAAGCCATAGAAAGTTGGTTGCAATTTCAATTTAATCCTCCAGAAACGACAGAACAAATAATGCAACAAATATTGTGGTTAAATTCAAATATACTAATTGACAAAAAACCTTTATTTTTTGACAGAATGTTTAAAAAAGGTATAATCTTCGTAAATGATATCATCGGTAGGACTGGTGGAGTTATGTCGCACATGCAGCTAACAAAAACATATGGAAATGTCTGCTCTACCCAAAATTACAACCAAATAATTGCAGCCTTACCGCAAAAGTGGAAGAGGAAAGTTGAAGGGGGAGAAAGTAAGGAACTTGTCTGTCGGCCTTGCATTAAAGAACATAATTGGTTAAGGAAAACTGTGATAAATAAAAAAGTATATCAGTTTCACTTAAGGACCAAAGGATTGACAGCCGTCCCATATAGATTGCAAAATAGTTGGGAAGAGATCTTTGACGTACCGATCCCATGGCATAGTGTTTATGAACTGACACGCAAAACGACACCGGATTCAAAAATTAGAATCTTTCAATTTAAATTATTATATAAAATTCTTGCTACCAATAGAATGTTATTTATATGGGGGATACAATCTTCCCAGCTCTGCAGATTTTGCTGTGAAGAGATAGAATCATTAGATCATTTGTTTTGGTTCTGTCCATTTGTAGCTTGTTTTTGGACACAGGTCCAGGAATGGCTAAAGGATTGCAATATTTACCTGGAACTAACCTTGCAGATAGCATTACTGGGTGATCTGAAAAGTCATAGTCAATCAATCAATAATATAATAATACTTTTAGCAAAAATGTTTATTTTTAATTCACAATCTGTAGAAGCAATGAGAATAGAAAGGTTCAGAACTTTTGTAAAACATCACAGTACGGTTGAAATATATATGGCAAATAGAAATCCTATATGGATGGTGTTAAGAGATAGATGGGAGGTATTGAATAGAGTTGAAGGATGGGACTAATAACAAATAACAACAAATAATAACAAAGATAGCTAATAATGTAAGCATACTGTGTCCATAATAAGTATATAGGTTGTATGTTGGGAGCTTTTGGGAAAGAGCACAGTTAGAAAGATATGGCATTTAGAAGCAAACCGGATGGACATCATGAAAATGATCGGAGAGGTTGAGAGTAGAAGAAGTTCAGGAGCAAAAAAATAAATAAATAAATATATATATATATATATAGAATTATTGTAAAATTAACTCTGTCCATAAGGTGTAGATAGTAAGTATAGACCGGAAGTAGAGGCCTGGGCATTGTTGTTCACTAATTTACTCCAAGTAGGGAAAGGATGGTGGGGTTGAAAAGTAATAAAGGGGAATATATATATAAAAAATAAAAATAAACATGGGGGATTGGAAGTGATGCAGACAATTACATTGATAGAAGATACAATCTATCTGCAATATTAAGCTGATCCATTCCCCCCCCCCCAAAATTTTTTTTTTTTTTTTTTTTTTTTAAAGATAAAAAAATAAAAAAAATAAAGGTCATCTAATCAATCCTGGTTGGAAGAAAAATTGCCTTACCTCCGGTTTCTGATCTGCTATTTTTATATTCTTTTGATGTTGTTGTTGATGCCTACCTTGCTCACTTATCTAAGACATTAGTATTCCACAGCGCGGCTAAACCACCTGCAGATTGACGTATGCTGCTGTACACCTCACACACAAGCCAATTGACTCTGTGTACAGCCTACGCCTACACATGGCTAGGATGAAGTAGTAGCCCATTATAAAACAAATACACTTGACCTCTATATATTAATATTCCACTTACATATGAACACACAGCACATGAACACAGACATCGATTTACACACACAGAAACAAACGCACGCACGCACCCACACAACCCACTCACTAACAACCTTATATTTCTTTATTTTTTTAATTATTATTATTATCTATCCGGATGCCGTGTCACTTTACCCTGCCTTCATGTATATATCCACCTCAAGTTCCTTGATCTGGTACTGGTACTCCCTGTGTATAGCTCCATTCTTGTGTGTTTTATTTTATTCCTCTTGTGTTAGTCACTATTATTTTATTTATTTGTTATTTTAAACTCTGCATCGTTGTGGAAGGTTCGTAAGCAAGCATTTCACTGTAAAGTCTACATCAGTTGTATTCGGCGCAAGTGATAAATAAAATGTGATTTGATCAACCCACTTAGCTGTAACCGGGAGGGTTACTGGTGGCCTCAGACTTACCGATGTTGAGGTTGTTTAGGTGTGGAGTCAACACTCCATCTGGGTAGACTTTGATCATGAGGAAGACGTCAGTGGCTGCGGTCCCCTGTGTAGAGTCCTGTGTAGCTGGTACCAGTGTTTCCTCGACCGGCGTGTAGGGCTTCACCACCTCACTGTCTACACATGTAGGATAGCATAAGCACTAGCAATGGACCACATGGGCTGCTATGGGATTAGCGCTAGCCCAGATGTAGCATTAGCATGGATCTATAGGCTAGCCCTTACCTTGGATGAGGGCCTTGAGGTAGATGTGTTTCCCAACAGGCACGTGCATGAGCGTCCCTAGAGGGAGTTGTAACCGGAACACCCATGTGTCATGTGTGACCTCTGTCTTAGAAACTAACATACACTCCCTGTAGAAGATCGCTGCAGAGAGAGAGAGAGTGAATAACTGACATGTGATTTTGGTTAATATGGGAAAGTAATTCAATCAATTCAGAAGATAAGACAGATGGATAAACATCTCTTTGGATGTGTCTGAAATGGCATCCTGGCTCTTTCTTTCGTCTTTTCCCGATTCCTCACTTCCTCTCTCCTTGCCTCCTCCTCAAAACGCATTTTGAGAAGAAGGTGAGGAGTGAGGCCGTGAGGAATCAAGGAAAGACGTATTGGAAAAGAGCCCCTATTCATACCTCGATCTTTCTTCCTGAAAAGAGAATCATGGAATTCCAGTGGTTCACCAAGCTCCTCCCACTTTCCTTTGGCTGCTTTACGCATGCTGACCTGAATCTTCCCCACAGCACAGGCTGTCTGGACTGTACCAGCATAGAGAGAGAGAGAGAGAGAGAGAGAGAGAGGGGGAGGAGAGAAGGAGAAAGATGGGAAGGGGGAGGGAGGGAGTTGGAAAACGTTAACAGTTTGTCAGCTTTAGCTTATGAAAAGACATCAGATCATAAATGTTCTCCTTACCAGCAACGCTTCTCTCTACTTCTTGGGCTAGACCTGAAAAAGAGAGCCTCTTAGTGAGTTGTTTACCATAAATTAATATAATCAAATTAATCACAAGAAAAGTCCCCATTTTACAGAGAGATAGAGACAGAAAGAGAGAGAGAGAGAGAGACAGACAGAGGGGGATAGAGATAGAGCGATATAGAAAGTTTAATGGAAATGGGCACAGTGTTTATTTCCTCTGGTTGACACAGTTAATATTTCCATCCAACATTAATAAGCCAGTGGTAAACACTAGACACTAATGGTGTCAAGTCCTCTGGCAGGCTGGAACACAGATGGAAAAATAAGCTCTGAGGGAACTCAACAATATAATTAAAGCTGATAATGGACTAGAGCTGTGATGGTCATGGAATTTTGGATGACAATAATTGGCCAACCAAAATGACCATGGTCACCGTAATAACGGTTAGAATAACAAAAAATTATAATAATGGGAGAAAAAAAACTTTTTTTGTTTTCTCCTCCTCCTCTCCGCTCCTGACTGCATGTGCTGATGTGTGCAGCTGCAGGGAAGGGTCATTGCCTAGGCAACCGAAGACTAATTTGCTACAACACCGTGCATGTTTCAGCAAGGAGCAACAAAGTTTCATCACGTTGTTAAGAGTCCATGTTACAGCAGAAACAGACTCAACCACACAAATGCCCGGCCGTCCGGCTTCAGTCAGCTGTTCGTTCCACACAACAACAACATTTTAAAAATCCCCCAAATTCCCTTTAAAAAAAACAATCCAATCAAATTTTATTGGTCACATACACATATTTAGCAGATGTTATTGCGGGTGTAGCAAAATGCTTGTGTTCCTAGCTCCAACAGTGCAGTAGTATCTAACATTTCACAACAATACACAAATCTAAAAGTAAAATAATTGGAATTAAGAAATATCTAAATATTAGGACGAGCAATGTCGGAGTGGCATTGACTAGAATACAGTATATACATATGAGAGATGAGTAAAGCAGTATGTAAACATTATTAAAGTGACTAGTGTTCCATTATTAAAGTGGCCAGTGATTCCATGTCTATGTACAGTGCCCTCCACTATTATTGGCACCCCTGTTTAAGATGTGGTCGAGGACTTCCAATTTTTTTTTTAATCAATTAAATTTTAAGTATTAACATCAGGGGTGCCAATAATTGTGGGACACATGATTTCAAGTTTTTTTTTTTTCTAAATGTGTGATTTTTTTTTTTACCACCAAAGTAATGTACTTAAATAAAAGGTTGGATTTTTCTCTTTTTTTGCATTTGGGTTCTATGTTGTTAAAAAAAAAAAAATTTGGAAGTCCTCGACCACATCTTAAACAGGGGTGCCAATAATAGTGGAGGGCACTGTATAGGGCAGCAGCCTCTAAGGTGCAGGGTAGAGTAACTGGGTGGTAGCCAGCTAGTGATGGCTATTTAACAGTCTGATGGCCTTGAGATAGAAGCTGTTTTTCAGTCTCTCGGTCCCAGCTTTGATGCACCTGTACTGACCTCACCTTCTGGATGATGCGGGGTGAACAGGCCATGGCTCGGGTGGTTGATGTCCTTGAACTTTTTGGCCTTCCTGTGACATTGGGTAATGTAGGTGTCCTGGAGGGCAGGCAGTGTGCCCCCGGGGATGCGTTGGGCGACCGCACCACCCTCTGGAAAGCCCTGCGGTTGTGGGCGGTGCAGTTGCCGTACCAGGCGGTGATACAGCCCAACAGGATGCTCTCAATTGTGCATCTGTAAAAGTTTGTGGTCTTAGGGGCAAAACTGAATTTCTTCAGCCTCCTGAGGTTGAAGCGGCGCTGTTGCGCCTTCTTCACCACACTGTCTGTTTGGGTGGACCATTTCAGATTATCAGTGATGTGTACTTGAAGCTTTTCACCTTCTCCACTGCGGTCCCGTCGATGTGGATAGGGGCGTGTTCCCTCTGCTGTTTCCTGAAGTCCACGATCAGCTCCTTCGTTTTGTTAACGTTGAGGGAGAGGTTATTTTCCTGGCACCACGCCGCCAGGGCCCTCACCTCCTCCCTGTAGGCTGTATTGTCATTGTGGTAATCAGGCCTACTACTGTTGTGTCGTCTGCAAACTTGATGATTGAGCTAGAGGCGTGCATGGCCACGCAGTCATGGATGAACAGGGAGTACAGGAGGGGGCTGAGCACGCACCCTTGTGGGGCCCCTGTGTTGAAGATCAGCGGAGTGGAGGTGTTTTTTCCTACCTTCACCACCTGGGGGCGGCCCGTCAGGAAGTCCATGACCCAGTTGCACAGGGCGGGGTTCAGACCCAGGGCCCCCATCTTAATGATGAGCTTGGAGGGTATTATGGTGTTGAAGGCTGAGCTATAATAGTCTTTCATTCTGATGTAGCTATTCCTCTTGTCCAGATGGGATAGGGCAGTGCGATGGCATCGTCTGTGGATCTATTGGGGCGGTAGAGGTGATATGATCCTTAACTAGCCTCTCAAAGCACTTCATGATGACAGAAGTGAGTGCTACGGGGCGATAGTCATTTAGTTCAGTTACCTTTGCTTTCTTGGGTACAGGAACAATGGTGGACATCTTGAAGCAAGTGGGATAGGGAGAGATTGAATATGTCCGTAAACACTCCAGCCAGCTGGTCTGCACATGCTCTGAGGACACGGCTAGGGATGCCGTCTGGGCCGGCAGCCTTACGAGGGTTAACACGCTTAAATGTCTTACTCACGTCAGCCACAGAGAAAGAGAGCCCACAGTCCTTGGTAGCGGGCCGCGTCGGTGGAACTGTGTTATCCTCAAAGTGGGCTAAGAAGGTGTTTAGCTTGTCTGGGAGCAAGACGTCAGTGTCCGCGACGTGGCTGGTTTTCCCTTTGTAATCCGTGATTGTCTGTAGACCCTGCCACATTCATCTTGTGTCTGAGCCGTTGACTTGCGACTCCACTTTGTCTCTATACTGACGTTTTGCCTGTTTGATTGCCTTACGGAGGGAATAACTACACTGTTTGTATTCAACCATATTCCCAGTCACCTTGCCATGGTTAAATGCGGTAGTTCGCGCTTTCAGTTTTGCGCCAATGCTGCCATATATCCACGGTTTCTGGTTTGGGTAGGTTTTAATAGTCACCGTGGGAACAACATCCCCTATACACTTCTTGATGAACTCAGTCACCGTGTCCGTGTATACGTCAATGTTATTCTCAGAGGCTACCCAGAACATATCCCAGTCTGCATGATCAAAACAATAATGGATTCTGATTGGTCAGACCAGCGTTGAATAGACCTTAGCACGGATAGTTCCTGTTTGAGTTTCTGCCTATAGGAAGGGAGTAGCAAAATGGAGTCGTGATCTGATTTGCCGAAGGGAGGGCGGGGGAGGGCCTTGTAGACATCTCGAAAAGGCGAGAAGCAGTGGTCTAGTGTTTTTCCTAAGCGAGTACTACAGTCAATGTGTTGATAGAACTTCGGTAGCGTTTTCCTCAAATTTGCTTTGTTAAAATCCCCAGCTACAATAAATGCAGCCTTAGGATATGTGGTTTCCAGTTTGCATAAAGTCCAGTGTAGTTCCTTGAGGGCAGTCGTGGTATCGGCTTGAGGGGGAATATACACTGCTGTGACTATAACCTAAGAGAATTATCTTGGGAGGTAATACGGTCAGCATTTGATTGTGAGGTATTCTAGGTCGGGTGAACAAAAGGACTTGAGTTTCTGTAGGTTATCACAATCACACCATGAGTAGTTAATCATGAAACATACACCACCGCATTTCTTCTTCCCAGAGAGTTCTTTATTCCTGTCTGCGCGATGAACTGAGAACCCAGCTGGCTGTATGGACGGGGACAGTATATCCCGAGAGAGCCATGATTCCGTGAAACAGAGTATGTTACAGTTCCTGATGTCTCTCTGGAAGGAGATCCTCGCCCTAAGCTCGTCTACTTTATTGTCCAGAGACTGAACATTAGCGAGTAATATACTCGGAAGTGGTGGATGGTGTGCACGCCTCCTGAGTCGGACTAGAAGTCCACTCCGAATACCTCTTCTCCGATGGCGGCATCTTGGAGCAGCCTCTGGGATAAGTTCAATTGCCCTGGGGGGTACGAACAAAGGATCCAATTCATGAAAGTCGTATTCCTGGTCGTAATGCTGGTGAGTTACCGCCACTCTGATATCCACAATTTATTTCCGGCTGTATGTAATAACACAAAAAACTTTCTGGGCTAATAATGTAAGAAATAACACACAAAAAAACAAAATACTGCAAAGTTTCTTAGGAGCTAGAAACAGAGCTGCCATGTCTGTTGGCGCCATCTTACATCTTAAGGGGGTCTTCATCGGTTAAAGGGGAAAGGTAATTGTGCCAGCCCTAACTAGGGTCCAGGATAGGGACGTGACAAATGTAAAAAATGTCAACGTTTAAACTGCTATTTTTATTGTTTGAACCATAAGAAAAAATCATAAAACCATTCACAATGCAGATATAGTGCTGCATATGACCGCTAGGGGCCAATGCAGTTCAAACTACCGCATTCATGGCTACCCATAGACTGTAAAAAATATGGACGAAGCCATCGATGACTTCACCCCACTGTTTCCTATGAGAATGCTCAGTGGCTCATTTGAAGATTAGGAAGTGTAATTTCACTAAGTCACCATCTTGCTTCATGGAGGAGTTTTCGGAAACATTGCATGAGCAGTTTGAGCTACTCTAGGAAGTGACGTTGCAGGCTAGCTCAGTGCTGCCCCCTCTCATTAAGTATCTCAAGTTGAAGGTCGACCGAGGTATTGCAGGCTGCCATAAGCAACTAAATTATCCTTCTAACTTCGTCTGTGTGTGATTTTAAAGTGATCGGTTCAAGGACATACAACTGGTGAAATAGAAGCCATTTTTGGTACCATGATCATTTTCAGTGTTTTTTTGTAATATATCCACGAATATTGACCACAAAGATCGCCATTTCCCCATTCACTACAATGGGGGATCCTGTTTTCTGTAAACAATGCCTGTGGTATCGCGGTCGGCCGTTAACTTGAAATCCTCAATGCGAGGGGGCAGTTGTTCTCCCCTGTGGCTACCAGACAGCACTCACCTTACTGCAGCACCCACTCAGCAACGATGTTAGCTAATGCCGTATTTAGGTTCTCTGCTGTGTGCCTCTCCTCCATGTTCTCAGTGGTCAGTACATGGGACTTCATGTTAGGGCTGGGCGATATGGCCAAGATATCATATCACATTTTTGACGGTATGAAGGTATTTTATGTTTTTGAATCATAAAAGTTCTAAATATGCTTTTTGAGTAATTCATGACCCTAGGGTGGCAACACATCAATTATAAGTGGCGCAGTGGTCTAAGGCACTGCATCGCAGTGCTAGCTGTTCGAATCCAGGCTCTGTCGTAGCCGGCCGCAACCGGGAGACCCATGGGGCGGCGCACAATTGGCCCAGCGTCGTCCAGGTTAGGGGAGGGAATGGCCGGCAGGGATGTAGCTCAGTTGGTAGAGCATGGCATTTGCAACGCCAGGGTTGTGGGTTCGATTCCCACGTGGGGCCAGTATGACATTTAAAAAAAAAAAAATGTATGCACTCACTAACTGTAAGTTGCTCTGGATAAGAGCATCTGCTAAATGACTAAACATGTAAAATAAGTGATTTCAATGGGGCTTTCTCCATTCTGGCCTTTTTACAGCCCTCTAACCATTTGTACTATTATGTGTGTTTTTCCGCGTTATTTGTAATTTATTTTGTACATAATGTTTCTGCCATCGTATCTTATAACCAAAAAGAGCTTCTGGATATCAGGACAGCGATTACTCACCTCGTGTTGGACGAAGATTTTTTCTTCAACGAGGCGGCCGTGAAGGATATCACACAGACACCCGACAAGGCCCAAATCCCTGTCATTCGCGTGAGGAAGAGACGGAGATATCGTGGACGTAGATCGGGGTGCCTTGTAAGGATCCGACGGCGAGCGAGTAAACTGCCTCTTCCATCAATCCTATTAGCCAATCTTCAATCATTGGATAACAAATTGGATGACCTAAGATTACGATTATCCTACCAACGTGACATTAAAAACGGTAATATCCTATGTTTCACCGAGTCGTGGCTGAACGACGACAATGATAACATACAGCTAGCGGGCTATACGCTACATCGGCAGGATAGAACGGCCGACTCCGGTAAGACAAGGGGTGGCGGTCTGTGTATATTTGTAAACAACAGCTGGTGCACAAAATCAAATACTAAGGAAGTCTCGAGGTTTTGCTCGCCTGAGGTAGAGTATCTTATGATAAGCTGTAGACCACTCTATTTACCAAGAGAGTTTTCATCTATATTTTTCATAGCTGTCTATTTACCACCACAAACCAATGCTGGCATTAAGATTGCACTGAATGAGTTGTACAAGGCCATAAATGAACAGGAAAACGCTCATCCAGATGCAGCGCTCCTAGTGGCCGGGGACTTTAATGCAGGGAAACTTAAATCCGTTCTACCTAATTTCTACCAGCATGTTAAATGTGCAACCAGAGGAAAAAAAACTCTAGACCACCTTTACTCCACACACAGAGACGCATACAAAGCTCTCCCTCGCCCTCCATTTGGCAAATCTGACCATAACTCTATCCTCCTGATTCCTGCTTATAAGCAAAAACTAAAGCAAGAAGCACCAGTGACTCGGTTAATAAAAAAGTGGTCAGTGGGATTCTTCAGACAGCATTGAGGAGTACACCACATCAGTCACTGGCTTCATCAATAAGTGCATCGATGATGTCGTCCCCACAGTGACCGTACGTACATACCCCAACCAGAAGCCATGGATTACAGGAAACATCCGCACTGAGCTAAAGGGTAGAGCTGCCGCTTTCAAGGAACGGGACTCTAACCCGGACGCTTATAAGAAATCCCGCTATGCCCTCCGACGAACCATCAAACAGGCAAAGAGTCAATAAAGGACTAAGATTGAATCGTACTACACTGGCTCTGACGCTCGTCGGATGTGGCAGGGCTTGAAAACTATTACAGACTACAAAGGGAAGCACAGCCGCGAGCTGCCCAGTGACACAAGCCTACCAGACGAGCTAAACCACTTCTATGCTCGCTTCGAGGCAAGCAACACTGAAGCATGCATGAGAGCACCAGCTGTTCCGGATGACTATGTGATCACGCTCTCCGTAGCCGATGTGAGTAAGACTTTTAAGCAGGTCAACATTCACAAGGCCGCAGGGCCAGACGGATTACCAGGACGTGTACTCCGAGCATGTGCTGACCAACTGGCAAGTGTCTTCACTGACATTTTCAACATGTCCCTGACTGAGTCTGTAATACCAACATGTTTCAAGCAGACCACCATAGTCCCCGTGCCCAAGGACTCTAAGATAACCTGCCTAAATGACTACCGACCCGTAGCACTGACGTCTGTAGCCATGAAGTGCTTTGAAAGGCTGGTAATGGCTCACATCAACAGCATTATCGCAGAAACCCTAGACCCACTCCAATTTGCATACCGCCCCAACAGATCCACAGATGATGCAATCTCTATTGCACTCCACACTGCCCTTTCCCACCTGGACAAGAGAAACACCTACGTGAGAATGCTATTCATTGACTACAGCTCAGCATTCAACACCATAGTGCCCTCTAAGCTCATCACTAAGCTAAGGATCCTGGGACTAAACACCTCCCTCTGCAACTGGATCCTGGACTTCCTGACGGGCCGCCCCCAGGTGGTAAGGGTAGGTAACAACACATCTGCCACACTGATCCTCAACACGGGGGCCCCTCAGGGGTGCGTGCTCAGTCCCCTCCTGTACTCTCTGTTCACCCATGACTGCATGGCCAGGCACGACTCCAACACCATCATTAGGTTTGCCGACGACACAACAGTGGTAGGCCTGATCACCGACAACGATGAGACAGCCTATAGGGAGGAGGTCAGAGACCTGGCCGTGTGGTGCCAGGACAACAACCTCTCCCTCAACGTGACCAAGACAAAGGAGATGATTGTGGACTACAGGAAAAAAAAGAGGACTGAGCACGCCCCCATTCTCATCGACGGGGCTGTAGTGGAACAGGTTGAGAGCTTCAAGTTCCTTGGTGTCCACATCACCAATGAACTATCATGGTCCAAACACACCAAGACAGTCGTGAAGAGGGCACGACAAAGCCTATTCCCCCTCAGGAGACTGAAAAGATTTGGCATGGGTCCTCAGATCCTCAAAAAATTCTACAGCTGCACCATCGAGAGCATCCTGACTGGTTGCATCACCGCCTGGTATGGCAACTGCTTGGCCTCCGACCGCAAGGCACTACAGAGGGTAGTGCGTACGGCCCAGTACATCACTGGGGCCAAGCTTCCTGCCATCCAGGACCTCTATACCAGGTGGTGTCAGAGGAAGGCCCTCAAAATTGTCAAAGACTCCAGCCACCCTAGTCATAGACTGTTCTCCCTGCTACCGCACGGCAAGCGGTACCGGAGTGCCAAGTCTAGGTCCAAAAGACTTCTCAACAGCTTCTACCCCCAAGCCATTAGACTCCTGAACAGCTAATCATGACTACCCGGACTATTTGCACTGCCCCCCCCCCACCCCATCCTTTTTACGCTGCTGCTACTCTGTTAATTATTTATGCATAGTCACTTTAACTCTACCCACATGTACATATTACTTCAACTATCTCAACTAGCCGGTGCCCCCGCACAGGTACCCCCCTGTGTATATATAGCCTCCCTACTGTTATTTTATTTTACTTCTGCTCTTTTTTTCTCAACACTTTTTTTGTTGTTATTTTATTTTTTTTAAAATAAATGCACTGTTGGTTAAGGGCTGTAAGTAAGCATTTCACTGTAATGTCTGCACCTGTTGTATTCGGCGCATGTGACCAATAAAATCTGATTTGATTTGATTTGATTCAACCAAAAATAATGTTAAGCATTTTCATACATTTCTGCATTTCCTGCACTTTTGTTATCATTTCCACACCGTGCCATGCAAGGTTGCATGATATAGGCAAAATATATAGGCCTAGTTAATTGGTGAACTGTTGGAATCATGGAAATAGAATGATTATAGTTGGAATATAGTGGGCAGCACCTTGGATACATTGTTGTTTGACATGACAACGAATGAATAAGCCTGCCAGGGAGGAATTATTGACAGGGTAGGAACCACAGTGTTGGTCAGTGCTTCCAGGGGACCCAAATTAGATGTTAGATTACACATTTTCTTACAAGAAACACTGTTTTCACACCACTTCGATACAGCTACGACCAGAAGTGACTTTTTCGCAGCAGGTTAGGATAATTAATGCAGCAGGTTAGGAGACTAAGGTTAAGGTTAGGGAAAGGGTTAGGGTTAGTGAAATTGCCCTCCTAACCTGCAAAGAAAATCACATCCTACACCAGCACTGGTACCAAGTGATGGGGAAACAAAGCTAATTCCAGCCAATTGCTTGAGGCTTTGATCAACACAGTCTACACTAGTGGCACCTGCTGGTTAAAAGAATTTAGAGCAGCCAAATGATTATAGATGATGTGCAACGTAGCCTTTTTGTCTTTTACCAAACCAACCAGGTGGTTATTCAACAAAACAAAGTTTCGGATGTCATTAATCACCTGCTTCTGATAAAGTGATACAGGCATCCACACAGTGCTTCCAAGTGCACTACTTAGCAATTTCAACGCATGCCTTGGAGCTCCGGCATCAAACGTAACATTACTACTGGTGCCGGGCTGTATAGCGTTTGCTCTGACTCTTAGTAAATTTAGCAAGCTAGCTAACGTTAGCAATTAGCATTAGTGGTTAACACTATTTATTTTAGCCACAGCTTGCTAAGAAAATAAACTAGCAGACAGGTGTTTGCAGACAGTAAGATACACAAACTAATAGTGTAATTATAGAATGCTTGTGAAAAGCAGCATAGTTTTCAACAATATATTGCTGCTTCTACAGTGGCTTGCCTTACAACCTGTAATTAAAATGGATTTTTTGGGTGTTTGTATCATTTGATTTACACAACATGCCTACCACTTTGAAGATGCAAAATATTTTTTTTTGTGAAACAAACAAGAAATAAGACAAAAAAACAGAAAACATGAGCATGCATAACTATTCAACCCAACAAAGTCAATACTTTGTAGAGCCACCTTTTGCAGCAATTACAGCTGCAAGTCTCTTGGGGGTATGTCTCTATAAGCTTGGCACATCTAGCCACTGGGATTTTTGCCCATTCTTCAAGGAAAACTGCTCCAGCTCCTTCAAGTTGGATATGTTCCACTGGTGTACAACAACAGTCATACCACAGATTCTCAATTGGATTGAGGTCTGGGCTTTGACTAGGCCATTCCAAGACATTTAAATGTTTCCCCTTAAACCACTCAAATGTTGCTTTAGCAGTATGCTTAGGGTCATTGTCCTGCTGGAAGGTGAAACCCCGTCCCAGTCTCAAATCTCTGGAAGACTGAAACAGGTTTCCCTCAAGAATTTCCCTGTATTTAGCACCATCCATCATTCCTTCAATTCTGAACAGTTTCCCAGTCCCTGCCAATGAAAAACATTCCCACAGCATGAGGCTGCCACCACCATGCTTCACTGTGGGGATGGTGTTCACGGGGTGATGAGAGGTGTTGGGTTTGCGCCAGACATAGTGTTTTCCTTGATGGCCAAAAAGCTCAATTTTAGTCTCATCTGACCAGAGTACCTTCTTCCATATGTTTGGGGAGTCTCCCACATGCCTTTTGGCGAACAACAAACAAGTTTGCTTATTTTTTGTCTTTAAGCAATGGCTTTTTTCTGGCCACTCTTCGGTAAAGCCCAGCTCTGTGGAGTGTACGGCTTAAAGTGGTCCTATGGACAGATACTCAAATTGCCTCTCTGATTAATGCCCTCCTTGCCTGGTCCGTGAGTTTTGGTGTGCTGCCCTCTCTTGGCAGGTTTGTTGTGGTACCATATTCTTTCCATTTTTTAATAATGGATTTAATGGTGCTCTGTGGGATGTTCAAAGTTTCAGATATTTTTTAAAAACCCAACCCTAATCTGTACTTCTCCACAACTTTGTCCCTGACCTGTTTGGAGAGCTCCTTGGTCTTCATGGTGCCGCTTGCTTGGTGGTGCCCCTTGCTTAGTGGTGATGCAGACTCTGGGGCCTTTCAGAACAGGTGTATATATACTGAGATCATGTGACAGATCATGTGACACTTAAATAAAGTGTGCAATCTAACTAATTATGTGACTTCTGAAGGTAATTAGTTGCACCAGATCTTATTCAGGGGCTTCATAGCAAAGGAGGTGAATACATATGCACGCATCACTTTTCTGTTATTTTTTTTTGTTACTTTTTTTTTTAAACAAGTTACTTATTTCGTGTGAAGACTGAAGAGCCTGTCTAATGTCTGTTGTTGGGAGCCTGCACTGCTGCTGCCAGCAACGGCTTGGGTGTCAAGGTGCCTCCCTTTCAGATGGTTAAGCACTGCACCTGTACTGCCACTGTAGCTCAATTTCACCTCGGAAAGTTTGCGTTTCATCACCTTCTCATTTAACTTCTCAAAGTATTGCCATTACAGGACTTCGCTGCTGTCACTTCCCTGTCTCACTCTCTGCCATTTTTCCAACTGTTAACGACGAATGAAGTGCAGAGCGCTTTATATCCGTGGCAAATCATTTGAAAGATGCATTTCTCCTCCTACTAACTTTACAGCATTGTTTTGTTAGGTATTTCTTTCATCTAAAAATGTTCCCTTTATGATGATGATTGGGACCTGTTAGTGCTAAGTGTGATAACTGAACTGTGATTTACATTTTATGGGAGGAAATAAGAAAAATATATAATAATAAACATCGTTTTTCAGTTAACGATCCCAATTTCATTTAAACGTTCACACCCCTAGTACAGGATGGTTAGAAAGAATGAGAGAATGGCTGTAATAGATGGATAAAAGAAAGGAGATTGAAAGAGGCGGCTACGACAACTCATGTCAGAAAACAGTCACAATGTTGTATCAAAGGAAGCTGCGACTTACGTTGACACAGCATGTAGGACATTTTCCCCAGAAGAACTTCCACCCGTAGAACACCATCTTGCAGGTCAACTATGGTACAGCCAGAGCTGGGGAGCTGAGAGAGGATAAATGAGGAGAGAAAATAAGGGAGACGGGGGAAAGAGAAGAGAGAAAAGAGGGGGGGAGAGAGGTGAGGTTAAAGAACAACTACTGCCCGTTCTGGCTCATATTTCACTCAAACCTCATTTTAAAAATTGCCATTTAAAAATTGCAAAGTGGGGCTGTTTACCTTCCGTTTGGTGTAAACCACAATATTGACCGTGACATCAGTTTGAAACCAGTCATACCTAAAAAAAACAATATACAGATACAGTATGTTCATTACCTGCTCATATCCATCTATCATACTTCACATCATCCAGTCTGTGTCACCATTCTCAATATCATAACAGTTCCTCTTGTTGTTTTGAGAGCGTACCTGGGCCGGGCGTCTTTGGGTTGGGGTGGTGGCGGGGCGGCTGAGGAGGGTGAGGGAGGGGTGAGGAAAGCAGGAGGGAGCATGGAGGTGGGGGGAGGAGGAGGGGCTAGACCTGAGGAGAGGGAGACAAGATTAAGGACTCTGATTTCAGCCACACGTGATATAGAACACCCACACACAAATACAAGACAATACAGAACAATCACGTGTTTTGTTCACTATTCTTATTATTCGTTTGTACATTACCATTCAAATGAGTGATGCTGTCCTTTTTTACCGATTGAGCTGTGGAGACAAATTAGAAAGTCTCAAAAAACATCCTGCATGAAAGAGAAAATATGGTACATTAAAGTCCTGAGGGATTGTGTGTTACTGTACCTTTGAGAGCAGTGCTGGCCTTCACAGCCATCCTCCCTACCAGACACTCCTTTAGCATGGACTCATAGTTTACCCACCTGTGGACCTGCTCATATGGCCACAGATACAGGGACAAGGGCGGACAAGGGCAGACAGGGAGAATGTGAGCAAGAGAGCTTAGACAAGCACGGCATCATCACACACATCATGTGCTTTAATGTTTTGAACTTGTGTGTTTTAACATGTGAACTTGCACGGTTGTCCTTTAACTCGGGAAAGTCCAATGAGAGCTGACCTGGTCAAAAAGGTCTGTTCCGTCTATCCCAGCTGCCTTCATAAGTTCCTCTTCTCCTCCAGGGTGGTACTCCATGTAGGGGCTCACATTATAAACCATGCCTGAGACACACAGGAAATAATAGTATTTATTCACAAAATGCAACAAAAGAAAGAACAAAAACATATAAGCAATTCACAATAGAAAATGTTTTAAAGATCTGTATATTAGGGCTAACTCGTGTAGGAAATGACCAGCATTGGAGGGATGGTGGCTCCCAAAAGTCATCACCCAATAGCCTAACTGAAGTATAAGATGTACTGAAAGAGGTGTGACAAATTACTGAGTATACCAAACATTAGGAACACCTTCCTAATATTGAGTTGTAACATTTTACCCCCAGAACAGCCTCAATTTGTCAGGGCATGAACTCTACAACATGTCGAAAACGTTCCACAGGGATGCTGGGCCCATGTTGACTACAATGCTTCCCACAGTTGTGTCAAGTTGGATGGATATCCTTTGGGTGGTGGACAATTCTTGATACACACAGAAACTGTTGAGCGTGAAAAATCCAGCAGCGTTGCAGTTCTTGGCACAAACCGGTGCGCCTGGCACCTACTACCATACCCCGTTCAAAGGCACTTAAATATTTTGTCTTGCCCATTCACGCTCTGAATGGCACACATACACAATCCATGTCTCAACTTTCTCAAGGCTTAAAAATCCTTCTTTAACCGGTCTCCTCCCCTTCATCTACACTGATTGAAGTGGATTTAACAAGTGACATCAATAAGGGATCATAGACTGACCAGGTGAAAGCTATATCATGGAAAGAGCAGGTGTTCTTAATGTTTTGTATACTCAGTGTACAGTCAGTCTACAGGTATGTGGGCCCATTCACACCGACAAACATAACAGTGAATTCAGCCAATACATTCAAATAAATGGTTATGAATGATTAAACTATGATTGAACTATGCTTGAACAATGATTGAATTATATACATTGTAATGTATGGTATTGAGGGGGAGTTGACCCAGCCTCCAATGCTTTCTATAGAAAGCCTTCTCACAACATAAAGACACATACACTACTCAAAAATATTATCCCAACAAACACAACATTATCCTCCAAACACAAGCACATGGCCACGCTGTAGCCCAGTGAGTCACTGACCCTGAAAACAGACACAGTCCCAATGGAAACTGTATGAGAGGAGAAGGTATGTCTACCACAGGGAACCTTCATTTGTGTATACAATCGCCAATAACTGTCTTAAAGCCTACTGATATTAAATTGGTTAGGTAATGCCTTCATAACACATCCCTATGGGAGTGCTGATGAGTGTGATCAACAAATATAAAAACATGAATAATAATGATACATGACGATAATGGCATCAGCGTACGGTTGTGTAACTCCATATTTCTTCTCTACAACCTAATGCTGCTGTTGGGTGTTGTTATGTTGTTGTTTTAAGGACTGATTGTCAAATAAGTCATAAAAGGTTCCTGCTGTGTGCCATGCATCTGTGATGAGTTTGTGTGAGAGAGAGGTATAGGGAGGGAAGAAAGAAAGAGAGGTACACAGAGGGAGGGAAGGAGCGAGGGAGGGAGGGCGCCCCTGTTCCGCTGTGAATCAGAAGAAGTGCACAGAGACCTAGTCACAGCAAATTCAATTAAGCTTTATTGCTCAATGTCCTTAGACAAACGAACCCACTCCATGACTACCAATGAGTGCATTTCATCTCAATGACGCACATGGGGAAATGAGAGGATGAAATGTGCTAGATTCCTCACGAAAGTGATTCCTCACGAAACCCAGACAATAAAATAACATTATTTTGTAATCCATATACAGTGGGGGAAAAAAGTATTTATTCAGCCACCCATTGTGCAAGTTCTCCCACTTAAAAAGATGAGAGAGGCCTGTAATTTTCATCATAGGTACACGTCAACTATGACAGACAAAATGAGAAAAGAAATTCCAGAAAATCACATTGTAGGATTTTTAATGAATTTATTTGCAAATTATGGTGGAAAATAATTATTTGGTCAATAACAAAAGTTTCTCAATACTTTGTTATATACCCTTTGTTGGCAATGACACAGGTCAAACGTTTTCTGTAAGTCTTCACAAGGTTTTCACACACTGTTGCTGGTATTTTGGCCCATGCCTCCATGCAGATCTCCTCTAGAGCAGTGATGTTTTGGGGCTGTCGCTGGGCAACACAGACTTTCAACTCCCTCCAAAGATTTTCTATGGGGTTGAGATCTGGAGACTGGCTAGGCCACTCCAGGACCTTGAAATGCTTCTTACGAAGCCACTCCTTCGTTGCCCGGGCGGTGTGTTTGGGATCATTGTCATGCTGAAAGACCCAGCCACGTTTCATCTTCAATGCCCTTGCTGATGGAAGGAGGTTTTCACTCAAAATCTCACGATACATGGCCCCATTCATTCTTTCCTTTACACGGATCAGTCGTTCTGGTCCCTTTGCAGAAAAACAGCCCCAAAGCATGATGTTTCCACCCCCATGCTTCACAGTAGGTATGGTGTTCTTTGGATGCAACTCAGCATTCTTTGTCCTCCAAACACGACGAGTTGAGTTTTTACCAAAAAGTTCTATTTTGGTTTCATCTGACCATATGACATTCTCCCAATCCTCTTCTGGATCATCCAAATGCACTCTAGCAAACTTCAGACGGGCCTGGACATGTACTGGCTTAAGCAGGGGGACACGTCTGGCACTGCAGGATTTGAGTGCCTGGCGGCGTAGTGTGTTACTGATGGTAGGCTTTGTTACTTTGGTCCCAGCTCTCTGCAGGTCATTCACTAGGTCCCCCCGTGTGGTTCTGGGATTTTTGCTCACCGTTCTTGTGATCAATTTGACCCCACGGGGTGAGATCTTGTGTGGAGCCCCAGATCGAGGGAGATTATCAGTGGTCTTGTATGTCTTCCATTTCCTAATAATTGCACCCACAGTTGATTTATTCAAACCAAGCTGCTTACCTATTGCAGATTCAGTCTTCCCAGCCTGGTGCAGGTCTACAATTTTGTTTCTGGTGTCCTTTGACAGCTCTTTGGTCTTGGCCATAGTGGAGTTTGGAGTGTGACTGTTTGAGGTTGTGGACAGGTGTCTTTTATACTGATAACAAGTTCAAACAGGTGCCATTAATACAGGTAACGAGTGGAGGACAGAGGAGCCTCTTAAAGAAGGAGTTACAGGTCTGTGAGAGCCAGAAATCTTGCTTGTTTGTAGGTGACCAAATACTTATTTTCCACCATAATTTGCAAATAAATTCATTAAAAATCCTACAATGTGATTTTCTGGATTTTATTTTCTCAATTTGTCTGTCATAGTTGATGTGTACATATGATGAAAATTACAGGCCTCTCTCATCTTTTTAAATGGGAGAACTTGCACAATGGGTGGCTGACTAAATACTTTTTTCCCCCACTGTAATAGTCCTTTGGAGGAAGTATTCTTGACATACATTTGACATTTGTATTTAAAAGCATAATTGAGAATTGATTTATCAAAGTTGGCATATTATTACATTTTGGCCTAACTTAGGCCTCCTTTAAGACTCCATAGTGTTTCATCTGTAGGTGCTACAAAGCAAACATTGGTGTCATATGAAGCTATACTGCTTTCTCTGTAAAATGAGTAGTATTTTTATTTCAATAACTTTTTCTTTACATTAATTTATGAATATTGAAAAATATATAAAAATGATATCGAAATTGGCAAATGTTTTAATATATGGTTGAAGATAATATACTCTACAGGCTTAGCGAAGTTCCAGAGTGGGATCTCTGCTACTTTAAGAGTTATGATCCAATTCGTATGCATTAACAACAGAGTGAATGTGAAAATGGATTCAAAATGGTCACCCTCTGCTGGTGATTTGCAGGATGTGTAACAATACAAGTAGAAGGAGAGCTGTGATTGGTTACATTGCTGAACTATGCAAATATATGTGTTAAAAAAAGGGCAATAACTTTAAAACTAGCAGAGATCCCAGTCTGGAATTTGATTTGTCGGTAGAGTATATCATGTTCAATAATATATTGCATTTTTAAACATATTTTCTATATTCATGTGGTATGTTTCAATATTCATAAATTAATGTAAGAAATGTTTTTGTGAAATCAAAATACTACTCATATTACAGAGCAAGTGGTAAAGCTTTATATGAAACATTTTTACCTTTGTATTATAGCATCTACAGGTTAAACATTATTGGGTCTTAAAGGAAGCCTGGGTAAGGAAAAATGTAACAAATTTGCCACTATTTCTCAATTATGCTTTTAGATACAAATGTAAAACACAATCCTTCCTCGAAAGGACTATTCTATGGATTACATTTTGTGAAAATCCCCAAAATCATGGAATTTCGTTTGTCTGGGTTTCGTGAGGAATCACTCAATTAGGCCTACAGAAGGTGGAAAGAGGAGAGAATTGTGTACAGATAGTATGCAGCTATTGTGTATGTGTGTGTGTGTGTGTGTGTGTGTGTGTGTGTGTAGTATTCACATTTACTTTCCTGAACAATTTAAGTAATAGCCCAGTTTCGCCAACTCTAGCCCTGGAGAGGCATTGAGCCCTTGATTAGTTGAATCTGGTGTGTTAGTACTGAGCTTAAACAAAAACCTGCGAAACGCCAGGACCATTATTGTGTGTGTGTGTGTGTGTGTGTGTAAACAGTACAAGGCTAGCTTGTGTCACCTCGTATGCAGGTCCAGCAGTCGTCCCGTGTGTTGTGTTTCTGCAGCTCCTCCTCTGTGACGTCTATGAGTCTGCCTCTCAGCCCTGTCAGATCCCGGCCACTCTTAGCCACACGGATCCAGTCCATCAGACTGTGGCCAGGCTTCAATGCTACCTGAAACAAATGGAAGAGCAGCCCTCACAGTCAGCACATGTGGCATTATGATAACACAGCCTTACACTTACAGTACAGTAAAGAGTAAAGTGTTGGCAAGAGACAGGTCATTTTCTGCTTTCAAAGGGTGTGGCATGATGACAATCAATTTAGGGTTGACTAGGCAGACAGGGTCTTCTAACTCAATATAAAATTGGGCCACAGAACATTCATATAGTACGACCACAATAGTCTAACTCCCTGATGGGTCATCAACATCAACATTATGTAACAATGATATATAGGCATGACTCTCACACACAACAATCATGTCGTCAACTACCGGTACAGTACCTTGTTCCTGCCGGACTGACCGGCTGGAGCAACACGCTGCTGAGAGCTGGCTGCAGGGAACGACTGGGATGGGACGTTCAGCATCGCGACTCTTCGAAAGCAGGCCAAATTCCGGAGGAATCCTGTATAAGACGGGCCTTCGATTAACACGACAATAAAGGACCAACTCTTGTTTGTGAACCACTGTGAAATTATGTTTCCGTTGTGTCACAAGAAACACATTTCCCTGAAGTGACACTGGTTGAGTAATTTAGCTAACTAGCTAGCTACCTGACTGGCTAGCACCACGGAAGAGCAGATTCACAACAAAACGCCCAAATATGTCCATAATATCAGACGTATGAAATAACCGGTGAGCTAGATATCGACTGAACCAAATGACACTTCCAATGCATTGTTCGTAAGACAATATTTGACTATGTAAATAACACCTATTTGGAGTTGTGACTGTTAAAAACTACATTCCCACGATAGCTGCAGATGGTGTCGCAATATGATGACGATTTTGTCAAACCACTTAAAGTAAAACTATATCCAAAATACTTAGAGCGCCATCTAGTGTAAATATAAATCTCAACAGCCGCCCTGATACATTACAAAGCGCCCCCAAATTCAGAAAACTCATATTTATGTTTTTATAGGGTATATTTTTTGGCAATAGACAATTGAGTATTTGGAAATGCTAAATGAAAACATTGTAAAGTGGTTATCCCACTGGCTATAAGGTGAATGCACCAATTTGTAAGTCGCTCTGGATAAGAGCGTCTGCTAAATGACGTAAATGTAAATGTAAATGTAATAACTTAGAAAACGTAGCCTACCTGGTATGAAACCAGAGAAAAAAATGGTCACAATAGAAACATATTTCCCTCTTCCTCCATCTCCCTCCTCCTCGTCCTCCTCTGAATCTTCGTTGAAATGATTTGACATCCCAATATGATAATTGCCATAGGCCTACAGTTATTTTGTCACAATTCAGAAATGTGATTATCCCATGTATCACATGAGCCTTGTACGTACAAAGGCCTATTGCAGAACACAAGGTAAAAAGACGATTTGTATTTATGGCCAACCAACGTCAATGCAGGGATAACTCCACGTCAATACGTAATCTGATTAGTCAAATCTCACTAAGAGGATTCCTAGGTGGGAATAGTTTCTTCTTGACACGTGACTTAAAAATAAAAGTGCAGTGGATTATAGGTTAGGTGTGTGTCAGAAAATCAACTACATGGATAATAATCAATCTCAGATAAAAAATTGATTGTGGTAACCATGAGCGAGAGAGTTAATCTGGGAAAGAGGCCTGTGTTTTGATTCTCTTCCACAAGGTGTGAGCTGCTCCCATCACATAACAGCCTGATACAATCATTCACAGTGCGTTGTACTCAAAGCACATGTACTCTATTTCACCGTATTTAAAACTCATTATTTAATAATGTATATGATTTTTTGAGAACTGCTGAAACAGCTCCCTTTTCTGTTTTTCAAACACACACACACACACACACACACACACACACACACACACACACACACACACATTAGATGCGTGAGGGAGCTACTGAATGGCCAGTTGGGCAGTAATGGAGGGAAGCTAGTGCTGAGGAGAGCAACACCTGTACACAGCAGGGGTTCAGGAAGGATGGACATGGGATGGTTAACAGGCAGACTTGGCCAGGCCAACCGAAACCAGTTTCTCTCACACACACACACACACACACACACACACACACACACACACACACACACACACACACACACACACACACACACACACACACACACACACACACACACACACACACACACACACACACACACACACACAGTACCAGTCAAAAGCTTGGACACACCTACTCATTCAAGGGTTTTTCTTTATTTTTAGTATTTTCTACATTGTAGAATAATAGTGAAGGCATCAAAACTATGAAATAACACATATGGAATCATGTAGTAACCAAAAAAGTGTTAAACAAATCAAAATATATTTTATATTTGATATTCTTCAAAGTAATTACCCTTTGCCTTGATGACAGCTTTGCACACTCTTGGCATTCTCTCAACCAGCTTCATGAGGAATGCTTTTCCAACAGTCTTTAAGTTCCCACATATGCTGAGCACTTGTTGGCTGCTTTTCCTTCACTCTGCGGTCCAACTCATCCCAAACCATCTCAATTTGGTTGAGGTCGGATGATTGTGGAGGCCAGGTCATCTGATGCAGCACTCCATCACTCTCCTTCTTGGTCAAATAGCCCTTACACAGCCTGGAGGTGTTTTGGGTCCTGTTGAAAAACAAATGATAGTTCCACTAAGCGCAAACCAGATGGGATGGCGTATCGCTGCAGAATGCTGTGGTAGCCATGCTGGTTAAGTGTGCCTTGAATTCTAAATAAATCACAGACAGTGTCACCAGCAAAGCACCCCCACACCATCACACCTCCTCCTCCATGCTTCACGGTGGGAACTACACATGCAGAGATCATCCATTCATCTACTCTGTGTCTCACAAAGACACAGCGGTTGGAACCAAAAATCTCAAATTTGGACTCATCAGACCAAAGGACACATTTCCACCGGTCTAATGTCCATTGCTCGTGTTTCTTGGCCCAAGCAAGTCTCTTCTTATTATTGGTGTCCTTTAGTAGTGGTTTCTTTGCAGCAATTCGACCATGAAGGCCTGATTCACGCAGTCTCCTCTGAACAGTTGATGTTGAGATGTGTCTGTTACTTGAACTCTGTGAAGCATTTATTTGGGCTGCAATCTGAGGTGCGGTTAACTCGAATGAACTTATCCTCTGCAGCAGAGGTAACTCTGAGTCTTACTTTCCTGTGGCGGTCCTCATGAGAGCCAGTTTCATCATAGCGCTTGATGTTTTTTGCGACTGCACTTGAAGAAAAATTTTCCGGATTGACTGACCTTCATGTCTTAAAGTAATGATGGGACTGTCGTTTCTCTTTGCTTATTTGAGCTGTTCTTGCCATAATATGGACTTGGTCTTTTACCAAATAGGGCTATCTTCTGTATACCACCCCTACCTTGTCACAACATAACTGATTGGCTCAAACGCATTAAGAAGGAAATAAATTCCACAAATTAACTTTTAACAAGGCACACCTGTTTATTGAAATACATCCCAGGTGACTACCTCATGAAGCTGGTTGAGAGAATGCCAATAGTGTGCAAAGCTGTCATCAAGGCAAAGGGTGTCTATTTGAAGAATCTCAAATATAAAATACATTTTGATTTGTTGAACACTTTTTTGGTTACTACATGATTCCATATGTGTTATTTCATAGTTTTGATGTCTTCACTATTAGTCTACAATGTAGAAAATAGTAAAAATAAAGAAAAACCCTGGAATGAGTAGGTGTATAAACTTTTGACTGGTGTCCAAACTTTTGACTGGTACTGTACACGTACACATACACATGCAAGCTTGGTGTGTCTTTTTTCAAGTTTTATATAGTTAATACACTTTAGTACATAGTTAATAGACTGTTAATTTTGGGTAAGATGTGTAGCAAATAGTTAATGCTGTGCTTACTTTTTGATTAGTGGAATGGTAGTTGGCTAATATTTTATTAAAAGTATGGCCATAAGAATCCATAAGGTGGCAGTGCAACCATGATCCTGAGTGCTTGGTACACTGTTCTGTAAGGAGTTCTGTAGGTGGCAGTAGACACTCACAATGACAGGACACCATGGTTGCTATGAAATCCCTTTCCTTTTTGTCATGAACATCTTGTTCTGAACATGAACGTCCTGACAATATTCAGTAATGCTTAGCTAAAGTAAATGACTTGATTTGGTGTAGGTCTAAAGGAGCAGTTGAGTTCTGTTTTTAGGTATTTTCCCAGTTAAAAGCCTATAGCATAAGACATTGTTGCTTAAAGAGAATGTGGTTTAAGAGGGTTTCATCAGATACTGTAATCTCCGATTACATTACCATGTTTGCATCATGAATACACTTTTTACCCAACCAGTGCAATATCTTTACCCATGATCCTCTCCTAAATTACATGATGCTCTTGGACCGCAAATACTCTTGATTGGACAACAAACCTCCCCACTAGAGACGACAGACCGAGAGACACCTGAGAGTTTAAGCGCAATGTAGCAGGGATTGTAATAGGTATTTATTTGT
>NW_028162904.1:2500-47500 GCF_964263955.1 Coregonus lavaretus | reverse complement strand
GCACACCTCGGCTATGTGCCGAGTAGTCAGACAAAACAAGTACCGTAACGGGCAATTTTCTGGATACGATTATGATTAGAGTATTTTTTTAAAAATTATCCGTCATTTTCGGGTGCTAGCATGCATCTTTGTCATGTCAGTCAGCCATGTGTGAGGTTCTACGTGGTCTAAATAACTAAACTGGCTAGTTTGCCTGTCTGTTAAGAAAAGGGTGGACTGTACATTGATCCTGCTGTTCTGATTGGATAGAGTGAAGCTGTATTCTGTCCACTCGCTTCATAATTTCACCTGATACATTTTTTCTCCCATTTTCGGTCTGATCATTTAGATCGCTGCTGCCTGCTACTGTGATAAATCACAATGGCGAGGACGTTTGCTATGAAGTTATCAATGTGCATAATATCTAACAAGCGGGGCGAGGGTAGGGGAAAAAATATGAAACGCTAATGCGCAGTTTGACTGAGTGACAGCAAACTTGGCTGCCCGCTGCAAATTTAGGACAAACAGAGAGACACACACACACACCCCTCCTCGCGCTGCTCCTAATCTCACGAGTATCATCCGATCCGACTGTCAACTGCCAATTTACAGATTACGAATATGAGCAGTGGCGACGGGTCATTCAGAGCCCCACCTGTTAAGCAAAATAAATAAATAATCATCATATTTGTAATTGTATTTTATATTTTCTGTTTTGCATTTTATTTTTGCATTAATACGTGTCACATATCAGTTTTGCAAACAACGTAAACAAAATAGATCATTGAGTTAATAAAGCCACATACAAACGTGGTGTTTCAGCCTAGCTCAGTGCTTTCTGTGGTGGTGGGGCAGCCAGAGGAAAATACGGAGCATAGGGGTTGGTAATGTTCTCTAGTTGTGCCGTGATTGGCTCAGTATTCTGTCACTCATGGGGACACTACGTCACCGCAAAATCTATGGGTAGAGCTCGAAAATTCAAGCCCCTTGGGTGCTGTTGGAAGTTCGAAATCGCAAATTCAACAATGAGTGCTAAGGCCCCACTGCAGCCCTGGGTTCGATCCCAGGCTGTGTCACAGACGGCTGTGACCGGGAGAACCATGAGGCGGCGCTCAATTGGCCCAGCATCGTCCGGGTTAAGGAAGGGTTTGGCCGGCTGGGATGTCCTTGTCTCATTGTGCTCTAGCGACTACTTGTGGCGGGCCGGGTGCCTGCAAGCTGTAGTCAGTTCGACAGTGTTTCCACTGACACATTGGTGTGGCTGGCTTACAGGTTAAGCGAGCAGTGTGTCAAGAAGCAGTGCGGCTCCACCGAGTCCGTAGGGGAGTTGCAGCGATGAGACAAGATCGTAACTACCATTTGGATATCACGAAAAAGGGAGTAACACCATGGGCCAGAAAAGTTTGAATAATTTGGCCATGATGTCAATCCAGCATGATTTCTGCCACGTTCAAAACAACTGGAAACTCAGAACTGGGAAATCTCAGACTTCAGTGAGTTCAAGACAACTGGGAACTCGGATAAAACTAGCTCCGACTGGGAAAATACGAAAAACGGTCATCCAACTCAGAATTCCAAGTAGGGATTTCGGGCCTCTTTCAGGAGCCCACAAGAAGGACCGCCGCGCCACCTTCCTGTTCAAGTGAGCACAGCACAACAAGGTGAGTCCAAAAATGCCTTGTATGCTGCTGCATAAATGATGTAATATGCCAGGGAGATATGTATACTGTAGCTAAGAAAGAAAGTCATACTAAGTGTATGTTGTGTAGTAAGCTGTTAGTAGCCCATGTGCCTCACCCTAATCATTTAGTCCCTTTCCTCCCTCGTAACTTAGCCTACTGTTCTGACTTGGTGGTGCACACGTAGCCTATAGCCTTTTTTAGAGAAATGTCATCATCCAATATTGTAAGAGCTTTCATTGTCTGCTTATATGCCCCTTTTATTTATTCTGACTTGGTGTACAGAGAGAATACTGTAAGAATGGCCCATGTTCTGAATTCTGTCACTGTACATTTAAAAAGTGCTGAACAAATAGTTATACTGACTACGTCCGTCCTAGCTCGCTCATTAATGTCTTAATCTAAATTACAGATTGCCTCTTATGCGCTCGTCATTCCCTTATGCCAAAGTTTGTACATCTCAATTGTCAGTAGAAACTACATTTGTTTAAGCAAGTCAGCCATATCAGCTATGTTTTTTTAAAAGGCAGTAAATGAGGCTAAATGAACTGTTTCGCTGCCAGACAAGGCACCGCTGATAGCCAGGTGTAGCAGTGGTAAGGACTCACTCCATGGTGCTGAAAAGAAAGCTCTGCTGTTGGGACAGCTTTGTGGACACTGATTGTCACCATTATAGTGCAATTAATGTATTGTTTAGTGTTGTGTTGTGGTTTGAAGTCCCTCTATTTTCACCTCATTTCCATCCTGGTTCATCAGACAAACAGCTACCCTTGTAACGAGGAAATTGCTTGTAAAACTGAATCTGCGTGTAATCGCCTCAAATTGGACAGATTTGGGAGGGGAGTGGGGGTTGATTTTCCGAGCAGTTGGTAAATAAACACAAATAAAACGACAAGCAGGTTTACATCAACAGAGAAATGTTTTCTAACCCTGACATCTAGACTGTTAATGTTGGCACTGTTTCTTGGGGGGACCCCCTGCCCTTGATAATGACTTATTCTTCTGTAGATGGTCTGTGTCTGCATGTGTATGTGTATGTGTGTGTATATGTGAGCATGTGTGTCCCAGTCTGTGTGTGAGTGTGTCCCTGTCTGTGTGTGTGTATGTGTGTGTGTGTGTCCCTGTCTGTGTGTGTGTGTGTGTGAGCATGTGTGTCCCTGTCTGTGTGTCTGTGTGTGTGTGTGTGTGTGTGTATACCAATGGACTGATTGTGCTGTATGAGTCTGTCTGGGAGTGATAAAGTCATGGAGCTCTCATAAATAAAGTCCTAATGAGCCCCTCCACCCTTCACTCTCATGATGACTGCAGCATCCACAGCGATGTGTGTGGGACTACATGTGGTCTCCAGGTGTACAACGCCCTTCTCCCTACACACATGCACGCACACACACTCCTGTCTACTCTTTTCGAGTCATGTAGTCCAGATCTTCAAAACGTTATACAGCTGCACCATTGAGAGCATTTTGACTGGCTGCATCACCGCTTGGTATGGCGGTGGTGCTGTGGTGCTGTGAGTCGTCGGGTGAGGTTGTGTCTCTCTCTGGCGGGAGGTAAGCTTGGCTTAGATGGCTTATATGGTGTCGAGTAAAGCTTAAACCATGTATTTAGATTGTAGTTAGGTATTGTAAGTAGTTATCGTAGGTTATTGTAGTTATCGTAGGTTATTGTATGTAATTATTGTAGGTAAGTATTGTATTCGGCTGAGCCCTGTGAAGCACGAGGCTAGCTAACCCACTACCTGGACTAGCTAGCGGGTAGCTACTGGTAACTATTAGCAACTGTGGAAAGTTGTTTCACGCTTGAGAGTACCTGTAATTATGCCAGCTAGCTGCCTACCGTTCAGCTGTTTTTCTAACCTCATTGTCTGAAGCATTGGCGTTAGGTAGTTAGTAGCTAATCTGCTTGAAATGTAGCTAGCTTGTTGCTACCTGGATAGCTAACTAAACAATAGCTGGAACGACCTAGCGAACAGACGCGAACTGGCTGAGTTGATTCAGTGGCTAGCTTTGCACTTGGCTGGCTAACAGTAGCTACTAGGGGTAAGTTATAACCTACATTTGTGTTTTGTTTTTACTTACTGGTAACCAGAGTCGTTCAAGGGAATTCGGGACATGGGTGACTAGTTAACATTAGCTTGGCTCTCTCTGTGTGTGTGTTCGTGCCGTGGGATGAGTTTTTATTTTTTTCGTGGGCAGAGAGCAATGGCTAGCTAGTATGCTAACTAACTGGCTGAATAAGTTGACGACGGACTCTCTCAAGCTGTCGGGACTAACCCAGAACTTTACACAACGTTATATTTATATATATTTTATATATTTATATATTTTAGTCATTTAGCAGACGCTCTTATCCAGAGCGACTTACAGGAGCAATTAGGGTTAAGTGCCTTGCTCAAGGGCACATCAACAGATTTTTCACCTAGTCAGCACGGGGATTAGAACCAGCGACCTTTCGGTTACTGGCACAACGCTCTTAACCACTAAGCTACCTGCCGCCCAACGTTAGACACGGACACGAAGGATCTGCTTGGCGTGTTGACACACTGGTGGTTTGTTGTGGCTGAGTATTGGTGCTAAACCGTGTTGTTGGCGGCTGGCATGCTAGTTAGCTGTGGCGTCATAGGATTCGGTGCCCTGGACGGTTTTCACTGAAGAATACTGTACCAAGTTAGCTAGCTGAATAAACTAAGTTAGTCTATTCCTAGAAAACATTGAACCGCTGTAGTTTACAACAATTATAGTTTCTGAGGTGGAAGTTGGGAGAGTTATATTTGGGTGTTTCAGTGAAACGTAAGTGAGGGAGGCCCCGCTCTCTCGCTTTCCCAGATGTTTAGTTCATTTCATTCCGATCTCCTTTGCATTATTGTAGCCATTTTCTATAGCCTGTCAACTATGTGTCTGTCAATCCCTGTTCTCTCCTCTCCGCACAGGCTATACAAACGCCTCACACCGCGTGGCTGCTGCCACTCTAACCTGGTGGTCCCTGCACGCACGACCCACGTGGAGTTCCAGGTCTCCGGCAGCCTCTGGAACTGCCGTTCTGCGGCCAACAAGACAGAGTTCATCTCAGCCTATGCTACCCTCCAGTCCCTCGACTTCTTGGTGCTGACGGAAACATGGATTACCACAGAAAACACTGCTACTCCTACTGCTCTCTCCTCTTCTGACCATGTGTTCTCGCATACCCCGAGAGCATCTGGTCAGCGGGGTGGTGGCACAGGAATCCTCATCTCTCCCAAGTGGACATTCTCTCTTTCTCCCCTGACCCATCTGTCTATCTCCTCATTTGAATTCCATGCTGTTATGGTCACTAGCCCATTCAAGCTTAACATCCTTGTCATTTATCGCCCTCCAGGTTCCCTTGGAGAGTTCATCAATGAGCTTGACGCCTTGATAAGTTCCTTTCCTGAGGATGGCTCACCCCTCACAGTTCTGGGTGACTTTAACATCCCTACATCTACCTTTGACTCATTTCTCTCTGCCTCCTTCTTTCCACTCCTCTCCTCTTTTGACCTCACCCTCTCACCGTCCCCCCCTACTCACAAGGCAGGCAATACGCTTGACCTCATCTTTACTAGATGCTGTTCTTCTACTAATCTCATTGCAACTCCCCTCCAAGTCTCCGACCACTACTTTGTATCCTTTTCTCTCTCGCTCTCCTCCAACACTACTCACTCTGCCCCTACTCAGATGGTAATGCGCCGTCGCAACCTTCGCTCTCTCTCTCCCGCTACTCTCTCCTCTTCCATCCTATCATCTCTTCCCTCTGCTCCATCCTTTGCCCTCCAATCTCCTGATTCTGCCTCCTCAACCCTCCTCTCCTCCCTTTCTGCATCCTTTGACTCTCTATGTCCCCTATCCTCCCGGCCGGCTCGGTCCTCCCCTCCTGCTCCGTAGCTTGACGACTCATCGCAAGCTCACAGAACAGGGCTCTGGGCAGCCGAGCGGAAATGGAGGAAAACTAGACTCCCTGCGGACCTGGCATCTTTTCACTCCCTCCCCTTCTTCCTCTGTTTCTGCTGCTAAACCCACTTTCTACCACTCTAAATTACAAGCATCTGCCTCTAACCCTAGGAAGCTCTTTGCCACCTTCTCCTCCCTGCTGAATCCTCCTTCCCCTCCCCCCCTCCTCCCCTTCTGTGGATGACTTCGTCAACCATTTTGAAAAGAAGGTTGACGACATCCGATCCTCGTTTGTTAAGTCAAATGACACCGCTGGTCCTGCTCACACTGCCCTACCCTATGCTTTGACTTCTTTCTCCCCTCTCTCTCCAGATGAAATCTTGCGACTTGTGCCTGCCGCCCAACAACCTGCCCGCTTGACCCTATTCCCTCCTCTCTTCTCTAGACCATTTCCGGAGACCTTCTCCCTTACCTCACCTCGCTCATCAACTCATTTTTGACCGCTGGCTATGTCTCTTCCGTCATCAAAAGAGCGAGAGTTGCATCCCTTCTCAAAAAACCTACACTCGATCCCTCCGATGTCAACAACTACAGACCAGTATCCCTTCTTTCTTTTCTCTCCAAAACTCTTGAGCGTGCCATCTTTAGCCAACTATCTTTCTATCTCTCTCAGAATGACCTTCTTGATCCAACCAGTCAGGTTTCAAGACTGGTCATTCAACTGAGACTGCTCTTCTCTGTGTCACGGAGGCTCTCCGCACTGCTAAAGCTAACTCTCTCTCTCCTCTGCTCTTGTCCTTCTAGACCTATCTGCTGCCTTTGATACTGTGAACCATCAGATCCTCCTCTCCACCCTCTCCGAGTTGGGCATCTCCGGCGCGGCTCACTCTTGGACTGCGTCCTACCTGACAGGTCGCTCCAACCAGGTGGCGTGGCGAGAATCTGTCTCCGCACCACGTGCTCTCACCACTGGTGTCCCCCAGGGCTCAGTTCTAGGCCCTCTCCTATTCTCGCTATACACCAAGTCACTTGGCTCTGTCATATCCTCACATGGTCTTTCCTATCATTCCTACGCAGACGACATACAGTTAATCTTCTCCTTTCCCCCTTCTGATAACCAGGTGGTGAATCGCATCTCTGCATGTCTGGCAGACATATCAGTGTGGATGACGGATCACCACCTCAAGCTGAACCTCGGCAAGACGGAGCTGCTCTTCCTCCCGGGGAAGGACTGCCCGTTCCATGATCTCGCCATCACGGTTGACAACTCCGTTGTGTCCTCCTCCCAGAGTGCAAAGAGCCTTGGCGTGACCCTGGACAACACCCTGTCATTCTCCGCTAACATCAAGGCGGTGACCCGATCCTGTAGGTTCATGCTCTACAACATTCGCAGAGTACGACCCTGCCTTACACAGGAAGCGGCACAGGTCCTAATCCAGGCACTTGTCATCTCCCGTCTGGATTACTGCAACTCGCTGTTGGCTGGGCTCCCTGCCTGTGCCATTAAACCCCTACAACTCATCCAGAACGCAGCAGCCTGTCTGGTGTTCGACCTTCCCAAGTTCTCTCATGTCACCCCGCTCCTCCGCACACTCCACTGGCTTCCAGTTGAAGCTCGCATCTGCTACAAGACCATGGTGCTTGCCTACGGAGCTGTGAGGGGAACGGCACCTCCGTAACTTCAGGCTCTGATCAGTCCCTACACCCAAACGAGGGCACTACGTTCATCCACCTCTAATAAAAAAATATTGTAAAGTGGTTGTCATACTGGCTGTCATAAGGTGAATGCACCAATTTGAAAGTCGCTCTGGATAAGAGCGTCTGCTAAATGACGAAAATGTAAATGTAAATGCAACTGCTTGGCATCTGACCACAAGGTGCTACAGAGGGTAGTGCGTACGGCCCAGTACATCACTGGAGCCGAGCTTCCTGCCATCCAGGACCTCTATACCAGGCGGTGTCAGAGGAAGGCCCTATAAATTGTGAAAGACTCCAGCCACCTAAGTCATTGACTGTTTTCTCTGCTACTGAACAGCAAGCGGTACCGATGCACCAAGCCATAACACTGCTAAACAGTTAGTCTGGGTAGTTATTTGGTTAATTATTTAACTACCTGCATTGACCCTTTTTGCACTAACTTTTTTGACTCATCACATACGCTGCTGCTACTGTTTATTATCTGTCACTTTATTCCTAGTCATGTACATATCTACCTCAATTACCTCGTACCCCTGCACATCGTATATAGCCAAGTTATCGTTACTCATTGTGTATTTATTATTACTTGTATTATTATGTGTTTTACTTTTCTATTATTTCTCTATTTTCTTTCTCTCTACATTGTTGGGAAGGGCCTGTAAGTCAGCATTTCACTGTTAGTCTACACCTGTTGTTTACGAAGCATGTGACAAATAAGAGAGATCACAGACACGAGATGACACATACACTGAAACTAACTCTTGACTACTCAGGCAGAAATAACAGAACACACTGAAACTAACTCTTGACTATTCAGGCAGAAATAACAGAACATGCTTCCTAATTGTTTCTGTGGAACACTCTGTCGCTGTAGAACTGGTTGGTATAAAGAGAGCTTGTGAACGTAACCCCAATTATCCCCCTCTGCCTCTCCCTCCTTCATTATCCCCCTCTGCCTCTCCCTCCTTCATTATCCCCCTCTACCTCTCCCTCCTTCATTATCCCCCTCTGCCTCTCCCTCCTTCATTATCCCCCTCTACCTCTTCCTCCTTCATTATCCCCCTCTGCCTCTCCCTCCTTCATTATCCCCCTCTACCTCTCCCTCCTTCATTATCCCCCTCTGCCTCTCCCTCCTTCATTATCCCCCTCTACCTCTCCCTCCTTCATTATCCCCCTCTGCCTCTCCCTCCTTCATTATCCCCCTCTACCTCTTTCTCCTTCATTATCCCCCTCTACCTCTTTCTCCTTCATTATCCCCCTCTGCCTCTCCCTCCTTCATTATCCCCCTCTGCCTCTCCCTCCTAAATGATCAGCCATGCCTCTGTCAGGTTGATTAACTACCTGTTCTCTACCTCTCTAGAATATTATCTATGGCTCCATCACTACTCACTACAATTACAGGAGACACAGTGCTTAACAACTACTACACGGTAAAAGGGGTCTTTCATTTCATAGAATTTCATGGGGGTGAGGGGGTTCAGACTTTACTACATTTCATAGTTTGATTCGTTTTTTTAAAGGTTTGTTAAACCAAAAATGTACAGACATTACAATCAAACTAGTGGAAAAGGCGAAAAGGTGAACTTGCAAATTACAATAATTTATTCTCGTACTGTATCTGGCCGTCCATGTTGACACACACAGGCTGAATTTACACAGGCAGTACAATTCAGATATTGTTTTCACTAATTGGTCTATTGAAAGATCTGAAGTAAACAGAGCTGATGTAAACAGATCTGATGTGATTGGTCAAAAGACCAATTAGTGGAAAAAATATCAGAATTGGGCTGCCTGTGTAAACGCAGCCACAGAGACACAGCACATGCAAAGCCATCAATTACTGTGAATCATTAATACTTCTACCCATATCTCAATGGGCCCAGGCCAGAAAGTAACCTATATTTGACTTACTGAATGAGGGACCATTTAGTTGATGATTTGTGACTCAGAAGAGGGGAGAGAGGGAGAGAGGGAGAGGAAGGGAGAGGAAGGGAGCGAGGGAGAGAGGGAGAGAGGGAGAGGAAGGGAGGGGAAGGGAGAGAGGGAAAGAGCGAGAGGAAGGGAGAGGAAGGGAGAGGAAGGGAGAGAGGGAGAGAGGGAGAGGAAGGGAGATGAAGGGAGAGGAAGGGAGAGGAAAGGAGAGAGGGAGAGAGGGAGAGAGGGAGAGAGGGAGAGAGGAAGAGGAAGGGCGATGAAGGGAGTGACAGAAAGAAGGTGAGAGGGAGAACAAGAACGAGAAAGTGGGAGGGAGAGAGAGAGAGAGAGAGAGAGAGAGAGAGAGAGAGAGAGAGAAGAGAGAGAGAGAGAGAGAGAGAGAGAGAGAGAGAGAGAGCGAGATCGAGAGCGAGAGAGAGAGAGAGAGAGAGAGAGAGAGAGAGAGAGAGAGAGAGAGAGAGAGAGAGAGAGAGAGAGAGAGAGAATGGAAGGAGGGAGTAGGCGTTTAGTTCCACAGATAACAATCACAAGTCTGAGTTTTTTGTCAAGGTGAGAGAACTCAAGTGAACTAGTTGGCTGAACTCAAGTGAACTAACTAGCTGAACTCAAGTGAACTAACTAGCTGAACTCAAGTGAACTAACTAGCTGAACTCAAGTGAACTAACTACCTCAGGTTTCTCCAACTGGTCGATCCCCAGCTCAACAAACAATTCTGAAAGTACATGCAATTTTCACGTGTTCCACCACAAACTGTCATTAACAAATCACACAAGTATCAGACACCAGCAACTATCTAATCAACACAACATTGACATTATTCCACCCCCGGTTAGCCACCATTATCTTAAAAAGCCAAACCTAACACAATATCTGCCAATTAATTTCCAGCAATATTGCCCGTCTGTCTGTGTGGTGCACACGTTTGTCTTTCACTCCGTGTCTAGCCAATTGATGTGAAAACCGTCTTGTGGGTTGGCAGAAATTCTTTCCCCAAAACCTTCTCAATTAAATGTTAACTGCAAAGTAGGCTTACCTGACAGAGGTGTATCATGGGTAAGTATATACAGAACCATCACTAGACCGGCACATTAGAAGGCACATTCCTCACTTGCTAGATGTGCTATTTAAGGACCAGATGCGCAATTATAGAGTAATTACACAAATAAAATCTACATTTGTTAGTTTTTCTTCCAGACCTAAAACAAAATGGTATTCTATTGCGATTTAAGCAGTGACATGGACTCAGAACATCCAATTTCATTGTTTCTCTATGAACAATTGTAATTTCGAGAGTGAAAAACAAAAAAATATATAAAATCAGGAAAAATAAAACGGAGAAAATTTGTGTCACGCCCTGATCGAGAGAACTCTTGTTGGTTGGGTCAGGGTGTGAGTTTTCTGTTGAGATCTATGTTAGTGTATTTCTATGCTGTAGATCTAGGTTGATCTTTCTATGTTTGGCCGGGTGTGGTTCCCAATCAGAGGCAGCTGTTGCTCGTTGTCTCTGATTGGGGATCATACTTAGGCGAACTGGTTGCCTCCCTTAGTGGTGGGATCTTGACTCGTGTTTGTGTTCCTGTTTGGCTTGTTGTGAGTATAGCCCGTAGCCCGTAGCCCGTAGCCCGTAGCCCGTAGCCCGTAGCCCGTAGCCCGTAGCCCGTAGCCCGTAGCCCGTAGCCCGTAGCCCGTAGCCCGTAGCCCGTAGCCCGTAGCCCGTAGCCCGTAGCCCGTAGTCCATAGCCCATAGTCCATAGCCCATAGCCCATAGCCCGTAGGACTTCACGTTACGTTGCTTTTGCTGTTTTGTCAAGTGTTTATCTTCATTAATAAATATGTATGCATACCACACTGCACCTTGGTCTGACCCGTCTCTCAACGATCGTGACAATTTGGGAAAATAAGGACTGATTTAAAGGGCAGCACTTAGAGCTGTTTATAAACCATTATTGTACCAGGTATATTATTGCACCAGGTATATTATTGTACCAGGTATATTATTGTACCAGGTATATTATTGCACCAGGTATATTATTGTACCAGGTATATTATTGTACCAGGTATATTATTGTACCAGGTATATTATTGCACCAGGTATATTATTGCACCAGGTATATTATTGTACCAGGTATATTATTGTACCAGGTATATTATTGTACCAGGTATATTATTGCACCAGGTATATTATTGCACCAGGTATATTATTGTACCAGGTATATTATTGTACCAGGTATATTATTGCACCAGGTATATTATTGTACCAGGTATATTATTGTACCAGGTATATTATTGTACCAGGTATATTATTGTACCAGGTATATTATTGTACCAGGTATATTATTGCACCAGGTATATTATTGTACCAGGTATATTATTGTACCAGGTATATTATTGTACCAGGAATATTATTGTACCAGGTATATTATTGTACCAGGTATATTATTGTACCAGGTATATTATTGCACCAGGTATATTATTGTACCAGGTATATTGACAAAACGTTCTCTTGTACACTAAGGACCCGGGGAAGAGGAGGGGGAGAGGAGAATGTACCTATTTGAAAGCTAGAAATAAAATGAGTAGCTTGTGACATTTTTTTTTAAAAGTAGCTCTCATGCTAGAAAAGTTTGGAGACCCCTGAACTAGCTGAACTGAAGTGAACTAGCTAGCTGATCTCAAGTGGACTTTTGGGGGTTTTCCGAGTCAGACCTCATAGCATGGTCAAGGGTGAGAAGGAGAGAAAGAAAGGGGTACTGCAAGGTTTACCTGAATCTCATAGGAATATTATTTCCTATAGAAATAAGTAGCCTATAGCGACACAGCGTTTGATTCAGGCCCACTCACACGTAACATATTTTTAACAAGTAAAACAACACTTCATCTCTGTCTCCGCCCTTAACCACTGGTGCCAGGAGGCTTCTTTCACACCCAGAAAAACTAAACAGAGAGAAGAGAGACAGAGAGAGAGAGAGACAGAGAGAGAGAGAGAGAGAGAGAGAGAGAGAGAGAGAGAGAGAAAAATATATATAAACCCTCCAACCCAAAAAGGCCTGTGGTGTTGATGGTATCCTCAATGAAATGATAAAATATACAGACCACAAATTCCAATTGACACTTTAACATCATCCTTATTTATTTATTTTATATTTATTTTATTATTAACCCATCCCTCTTCGGAGGACAAATGTATTTTGTGTGTTTTTTTACAGTTTTTCTGCTACATATACAGTGGGGAGAACAAGTATTTGATACACTGCCGATTTTGCAGGTTTTCCTACTTACAAAGCATGTAGAGGTCTGTAATTTTTATCATAGGTACACTTCAACTGTGAGAGATGGAATCTAAAACAAAAATCCAGAAAATCACATTGTATGATTTTTAAGTAATTAATTTGCATTTTATTGCATGATTTGATCACCTACCAACCAGTAAGAATTCCGGCTCTCACAGACCTGTTCGTTTTTCTTTAAGAAGCCCTCCTGTTCTCCACTCATTACCTGTATTAACTGCACCTGTTTGAACTCGTTACCTGTATAAAAGACACCTGTCCACACACTCAATCAAACAGACTCCAACCTCTCCACAATGGCCAAGACCAGAGAGATGTGTAAGGACATCAGGGATAAAATTGTAGACATGCACAAGGCTGGGATGGGCTACAGGACAATAGGCAAGCAGCTTGGTGAGAAGGCAACAACTGTTTGCACAATTATTTGAAAATGGAAGAAGTTCAAGATGACGGTCAATCACCCTCGGTCTGGGGCTCCATGCAAGATCTCACCTCGTGGGGCATCAATGATCATGAGGAAGGTGAGGGATCAGCCCAGAACTACACGGCAGGACCTGGTCAATGACCTGAAGAGAGCTGGGACCACAGTCTCAAAGAAAACCATTAGTAACACACTATGCCGTCATGGATTAAAATCCTGCAGCGCACGCAAGGTCCCCCTGCTCAAGCCAGCGCATGTACAGGCCCGTCTGAAGTTTGCCAATAACCATCTGGATGATCCAGAGGAGGAATGGGAGAAGGTCATGTGGTCTGATGAGACAAAAATAGAGCTTTTTGGTCTAAACTCCACTCGCCGTGTTTGGAGGAAGAAGAAGGATGAGTACAACCCCAAGAACACCATCCCAACCGTGAAGCATGGAGGTGGAAACATCATTCTTTGGGGATGCTTTTCTGCAAAGGGGACAGGACAACTGCACCGTATTGAGGGGAGGATGGATGGGGCCATGCATCGCGAGATCTTGGCCAACAACCTCCTTCCCTCAGTAAGAGCATTGAAGATGGGTCGTGGCTGGGTCTTCCAGCATGACAACGACCCGAAACACACAGCCAGGGCAACTAAGGAGTGGCTCCGTAAGAAGCATCTCAAGGTCCTGGAGTGGCCTATCCAGTCTCCAGACCTAAACCCAATAGAAAATCTTTGGAGGGAGCTGAAAGTCCGTATTGCCCAGCGACAGCCCCGAAACCTGAAGGATCTGGAGAAGGTCTGTATGGAGGAGTGGGCCAAAATCCCTGCTGCAGTGTGTGCAAACCTGGTCAAGACCTACAGGAAACGTATGATCTCTGTAATTGCAAACAAAGGTTTCTGTACCAAATATTACGTTCTGCTTTTCTGATGTATCAAATACTTATGTCATGCAATAAAATGCAAATTAATTACTTTAAAATCATACAATGTGATTTTCGGGATTTTTGTTTTAGATTCCGTCTCTCACAGTTGAAGTGTACCTATGATAAAAATTACAGACCTCAACATGCTTTGTAAGTAGGAAAACCTGCAAAATTGGCAGTGTATCAAATACTTGTTCTCCCCACTGTACATACATTTTACAAATACATGGTTATTTTATATAAAGCAGTCACATAACAATAATACATTACCGAACATAAACTCTTTAATCCCACCCCTCAGCCACTCTCAGCCCATCCCACCTATAACCATATACCACCCTCTTTTGGTTTCCATGTGCCATATATTTTTCAATTGTGCTGTGATGTTTTACATACATTTTGAACCTTTCTAATCGTATACTATCCACAAATTGTGAGCTAAAAATGACAAACTTTCCTACGAGTATTATTATATTATTTATTGACTGACTATGGCTTTCCAAAACACACAACACTGCTATTTGTAAGGTTAATTTTAAATGAATGTTGTGATTATTTAACCATTCCTGAACCTGTGACCAGAAACAAGCTACAAAGAGGCAATACCAGAATAAATGATCTAGTGATTCTGTCTCTTCGCAGCAAAATCTACAGAGCTGAGATTGTTGTATGCCACACATATATATAGCATTCTGTTGGTGGCAAGAATTTTGTATAATATTTTAAATTGAAAAACTCGAAGTGTTGAATCAAGTGTTGTTTTTTGTAACAGTTCATAAACCATGTGCATGGAATTTATTTTGCAACCTGTATGGGGCAGCTGTCAACATTTTTTGTCCTCAAATGAAACTGGTATATTTTTCTATTTATGCCAATTCCTTTCAGCCAATTTGTATCTTTAATATATGGCAGGCAAACAAGTTCCCTACCTTCTCCCTTTTCCACTTGCCTCCTCCATTTTTGTGGTAATGCTGCAATCAGTTGGTTGTAAGTTTGGATTAAGCAGACATTCCCATATATTTTCGATAGCTGCATATGTGACATATCTCCACAGTTTCTATACATAGTATCATTAATAAATATAATAACTAAAAAAAATCTCCATAAATAGCATTTATTTATTGATCAGTATATTTGAGTTTAACCATAACATTTGTTGTAATATTTGTTCTATCTTTTCTGGAAGATTAAACTGAAATTGTAACCAGCTTTGTATGGCTTGTTTAAGAAAGGGCGATACTTTAAACAACATTTCGTTTTCAATTAATCGGAAATGAGAAGTTGTATCCTGTATAAAGGCAAAAAGGCAATTTTTTAACAATGGATGAGCCTTTCTTAATAATCTACTGGAGAACCATTTTGGGTTTAAGTATAACTTATGTATGAGTTTTAACATTAAGCTTTAATATTTAATAATTTTAGTCCCCCAAACTCATATTCCTTAAATAAATAGGCACGTTTAATTTTGTCTGGCTTGGCATTCCAAATAAAATGAAATATTTTTTGCTCATATGATTTTAAAAACGAATCGTCTGGAGTAGGCAGTGCCATTAGTAAGTAAGTGAACTGATTTTTCCATAAATAGACAAATATTTACCTCTCCATGGTTGCAGAATCGTATCTATTTTTGCAAACTTTCTATTGAAATTGATTGTGGTAAGTTCATTTATATTTTTTGAGATGTGAATACCAAGTATGTCTACTTCACCATCCACCCATTTTATTGGTAAACTACAAGGTAGTGTAAACACTGTATCTTTAAACGATCCAATACGTAATATGGTACTTGTCATAATTATGTTTTAGTCCGGAGAGGCTAGAAAAGTGATCTTCAATGAGACTGTGCAGGGATCCACATTGCAGACTTAAGAAAAAACTTGAGTCACACATTGACACTTTTGTTTTTATTCCCTGGATGTCTAACCCCTTGATGTTCTTGTTGGATTACATTTGAATAGCTAGCATTTCAATGGCCATAATAAATAGATATGGAGACAACAGACAGCCTTGTTTTAATCCTCTTCTTTCTGGTAAGTAACCATTATTTACTATTTTACATCTGGAGTTGCTGTAACGTCATCCTTGGCTCTGGCATCTTCCCCAATATTTGGAACCAAGGACTGATCACCCCAATCCACAAAAGTGGAGACAAATTTGACCCCAATAACTACCGTGGGATATGCGTCAACAGCAACCTTGGGAAAATCCTCTGCATTATCATTAACAGCAGACTCGTACATTTCCTCAGTGAAACCAATGTACTGAGCAAATGCCAAATTGGCTTTTTACCAAATTACCATACGACAGACCACATATTCACCCTGCACACCCTAATTGACAAACAAACAAACAAAGACAAAGGCAAAGACTTCTCATGCTTTCTTGATTTCAAAAAAGCTTTTCACTCAATTTGGAATGAGGGTCTGCCTCACCCTACTAGAATCTGAAGTCAAATGTCTACTGTTTGCTGATGATCTGGTGCTTCTGTCCTCAACCAAGGAGGGCCTACAGCAGCACCTACAGTAGATCTTCTGCACAGATTCTGTCAGACCTGGGCCCTGACCTTAATTCTCAGTAAGAAAAAAGGTCCAGTTGCCAGGCCCACAAATACAAATTCCATCTAGACACCGTTGCCATAGAGCACACAAAAAACTATACATACCTCAGCCTAAACATCAGCGCCACAGGTAACTTCCACAAAGCTGTGAACGAGGCAAGAAGGGCAAGAAGGGCCTTCTATGCCATCAAATGGAACATAAAATTTGACATACCTATTAGGATCTGGCTAAAAATACTGGAATCAGTTATAGAACCCATTGCCCTTCATGGTTGTGAGGTCTGGGGTCCGCTCACCAACCAATCATTCACAAAATGGGACAAACACCAAATTGAGAATCTGCATGCAGAATTCGGCAAAAATATCCTCTGTGTACAGCGTAAAACACCAAATAATGCAGAGCAGAGCAGAATTAGGCCGATACTCGCTAATGATCAAAATCCAGAAAAGAGCTGTTAAATTCTACAACCACCTAAGAGGAAGAGATTCCCAAACCTTCCATAATAAAGCCATCACCTACAGAGAGATGAACTTGAAGAAGAGTCCCCTAAGCAAGCTGGTCCTGGGGCTCTGTTCACAAACACAAACAGACCCCACAGAGCCCCAGGACAGCAACACAATTAGACCCAACCAAATCATGAGAAAACAAAAAGATAATTACTTGACACATTGGAAAGAATTAAGAAAAAACCAGAGCAAACTAGAATGCTATATGGCCCTAAACAGAGAGTATACAGTAGCAGAATACCTGACCCTAGTGACTGACCCAAAGCTTTGACTATGTACAGACTCAGTGAGTATAGCCTTGCTATTGAGAAAGGTCACCGTAGGCAGACCTGGCTCTCAAGAGAAGACAGGCTATGTGCACACTGCCCACAAAATGAGGTGGAAACTGAGCTGCACTTCCTAACCTACTGCCAAATGTATGACCATATTAGAGACACATATTTCCCTCAGATTACACAGACCCACAAAGAATTTGAGAACAAATCCAATTTTGATCAACTACCATATATATCTACTGGGTGAAATACCAAAGTGTGCCATCACAGCAGCAAGATTTGTGACCTGTTGCCACAAGAAAAGGGCAACCAGTGAAGAACAAACACCATTGTAAATACAACCCATATTTATGTTTATTTATTTTCCCTTTTGTACTTTAACTATTTGCACATCGCTACACCACTGTATATAGACATAATATGACATTTGGAAATGTCTATATTCTTTTGGAACTTCTGTGTGTAATGTTTACTGTTAATATTTATTGTCTATTTCACAGTTTTTTATCCATTTCACTTGCTTTGGCAATGTAAACATATGTTTCCCATGCCAATAAAGCCCCTTGAATTTAATTGTATCTAATTGAGAGAGAGAGAGAGAGAGAGAGAGCGAGTGAGACAGAGAGACAGCGAGAGAGAGCGAGAGAGAGACAGAGACAGAGACTAAGACAGAGAGAGAGAGAGACAGAGAGAGAGAGAGAGAGAAAGGATCACACACAACATTAACTTTGTTTCATAGTGTCACGATCGTTTACGGACGAGAAGGACCAAGGCGCAGCGTGATAGGCATTCATATTTATTTCACGAATAAACACACAACAAAACAACAAACAAAACGTGAAGTCCAAGGTAACAAACAAACATACCTTACATGGAACAAGATCCCACACCCCACTAGTGCCAACAGGCTACCTAAGTATGGTCCCCAATCAGAGACAACGAGCTACAGCTGCCTCTGATTGGGAACCACCCTGGCCAAGATAGATCTAAACGATCTAGAAACTAACATAGACAAACCCAACACAGAATATACAATAATGAAGGAACCCAGTCCCCCTTCTCGCACCAATCAAGTGGTGCGTGTCGCCAGTCCGGTCCGGCCCGTTCCTGCTCCCCGCACCAAGCCAGTGGTGTGCGTCGTCAGCCCAGTCCGGCCCGTTCCTGCTCCCCGCACCAGGCCAGTGGTGCGCGTCGTCAGCCCAGTCCAGCTCGTTCCTGCTCCCCGCACCAGGCCAGTGGTGCGCGTCATCAGCCAGGTCCGGCCCGTTCCTGCTCCCCGCACCAAGCCAGTGGTGCGTGTGTCCAGTCCGGCACGGCCCGTGCTGCTCCACTCCGGAGCAAGAGCAATCCGCTCCACCGGGGTCCAGTCCAGCCCCGGTCAGCGGCTCCACTCCGGAGCCAGAGCAGTCCGCTCCACCGGTGCCTGATCCAGCTCCAGTCAGCGGTTCCAGTCCAGACCCAGACATCAGCCCCTCTCCAGGTTCGGGGTCTCCCACACCAGGGTCCAGACAGGGCTTAGTACTTCGTGGGAGAAAGGAGAGGGGAAGCAGCACACCGAGGTCCAGACCAGACCAGGGGTGCAACGGGGAGGTGGAGAGTAAGTGGTGGTCACACCCGGAGCCGGATCCGCCGCCGAGGCGGAATGCCCACCCGGCCCCTACCCTGTTATGTTTAGGTGGCGCGGTCGGAGTCCGCACCTTTGGGGGGGGGGGGGGGGGGGGTACTGTCACGCCCTGACTCTAGGGACTTGTATTTGTTGAGTCAGGGTGTGTATTTTCTGTGTTGGGTTTGTCTATGTTAGTTTCTAGATCGTTTAGATCTATGTTGGCCAGGGTGGTTCCCAATCAGAGGCAGCTGTAGCTCGTTGTCTCTGATTGGGGACAATACTTAGGTAGCTTGTTGGCACTAGTGGGGTGTGGGATCTTGTTCCGTGTGAGGTATGTTATTTGTCTACCTTGGACTTCACGTTTCGTTTGTTGTTTTGTCGTGTGTTCAGTACGTAAATAAATATGAATGCATATCACGCTGCGCCTTGGTCCTTCTCGTTCATGAACAATCGTGACACATAGGGATGCAGGTCTCCTCCTGAGGCGGAGAAGCTATTTTTAGTGACACCAGCATGGCAGTGTGGTGCATCAGGAAAAAGGCCCCCAGGTGGACAGGATATGGTTCCTCTGAAGGAGCCCGTCCTTCGCTCAGCACTTACTATTATAACACTTTCCAATCAAAACAGGTGTGGGAAGCTTCTGTGGTGGGGTAAAACACTCCGAAGTCAACCATCTCAAGGGTAAACCCAGTCTGGGGAAAACCCAGTCTTGTCCTCTCAGTGCCATAGTCAAATATAGCCATGCCTGGGAAGTGGGAACCAGTCTCTGTTGAAACCTGAGGTTGTCCTTCCGGACTCTCTAACCCAGCCGCCGGACTCTCTAACCCAGCCGCCGGCCTCTCTAACCCAGCCGCCGGCCTCTCTAACCCAGCCGCCGGACTCTCTAACCCAGCCGCCGGACTCTCTAACCCAGCCGCCGGACTCTCTAACCCAGCCGCCGGACTCTCTAACCCAGCCGTCGGACTCTCTAACCCAGCCGCCGGACTCTCTAACCCAGCCGCCGGACTCTCTAACCCAGCCGCCGGACTCTCTAACCCAGCCGCCGGACTCTCTAACCCAGCCGCCGGACTCTCTAACCCAGCCGCCGGACTCTCTAACCCAGCCGCCGGACTCTCTAACCCAGCCGCCGGACTCTCTAACCCAGCCGCCGGACTCTCTAACCCAGCCGCCGGACTCTCTAACCCAGCCGCCGGACTCTCTAACCCAGCCGCCGGACTCTCTAACCCAGCCGCCGGACTCTCTAACCCAGCCGCCGGACTCTCTAACCCAGCCGCCGGACTCTCTAACCCAGCCGCCGGCCTCTCTAACCCAGCCGCCGGACTCTCTAACCCAGCCGCCGGACTCTCTAACCCAGCCGCCGGACTCTCTAACCCAGCCGCCGGACTCTCTAACCCAGCCGCCGGACTCTCTAACCCAGCCGCCGGCCTCTCTAACCCAGCCGCCGGACTCTCTAACCCAGCCGCCGGACTCTCTAACCCAGCCGCCGGACTCTCTAACCCAGCCGCCGGACTCTCTAACCCAGCCGCCGGCCTCTCTAACCCAGCCGCCGGACTCTCTAACCCAGCCGCCGGACTCTCTAACCCAGCCGCCGGACTCTCTAACCCAGCCGCCGGACTCTCTAACCCAGCCGCCGGACTCTCTAACCCAGCCGCCGGACTCTCTAACCCAGCCGCCGGACTCTCTAACCCAGCCGCCGGACTCTCTAACCCAGCCGCCGGCCTCTCTAACCCAGCCGCCGGACTCTCTAACCCAGCCGCCGGCCTCTCTAACCCAGCCGCCGGACTCTCTAACCCAGCCGCCGGCCTCTCTAACCCAGCCGCCGGACTCTCTAACCCAGCCGCCGGACTCTCTAACCCAGCCGCCGGACTCTCTAACCCAGCCGCCGGCCTCTCTAACCCAGCCGCCGGACTCTCTAACCCAGCCGCCGGACTCTCTAACCCAGCCGCCGGACTCTCTAACCCAGCCGCCGGCCTCTCTAACCCAGCCGCCGGACTCTCTAACCCAGCCGCCGGACTCTCTAACCCAGCCGCCGGACTCTCTAACCCAGCCGCCGGACTCTCTAACCCAGCCGCCGGACTCTCTAACCCAGCCGCCGGACTCTCTAACCCAGCCGCCGGACTCTCTAACCCAGCCGCCGGACTCTCTAACCCAGCCGCCGGCCTCTCTAACCCAGCCGCCGGACTCTCTAACCCAGCCGCCGGACTCTCTAACCCAGCCGCCGGACTCTCTAACCCAGCCGCCGGACTCTCTAACCCAGCCGCCGGACTCTCTAACCCAGCCGCCGGCCTCTCTAACCCAGCCGCCGGACTCTCTAACCCAGCCGCCGGACTCTCTAACCCAGCCGCCGGACTCTCTAACCCAGCCGCCGGACTCTCTAACCCAGCCGCCGGCCTCTCTAACCCAGCCGCCGGACTCTCTAACCCAGCCGCCGGACTCTCTAACCCAGCCGCCGGACTCTCTAACCCAGCCGCCGGACTCTCTAACCCAGCCGCCGGACTCTCTAACCCAGCCGCCGGACTCTCTAACCCAGCCGCCGGACTCTCTAACCCAGCCGCCGGACTCTCTAACCCAGCCGCCGGACTCTCTAACCCAGCCGCCGGACTCTCTAACCCAGCCGCCGGACTCTCTAACCCAGCCGCCGGACTCTCTAACCCAGCCGCCGGACTCTCTAACCCAGCCGCCGGCCTCTCTAACCCAGCCGCCGGACTCTCTAACCCAGCCGCCGGCCTCTCTAACCCAGCCGCCGGCCTCTCTAACCCAGCCGCCGGCCTCTCTAACCCAGCCGCCGGACTCTCTAACCCAGCCGCCGGACTCTCTAACCCAGCCGCCGGACTCTCTAACCCAGCCGCCGGACTCTCTAACCCAGCCGCCGGCCTCTCTAACCCAGCCGCCGGACTCTCTAACCCAGCCGCCGGACTCTCTAACCCAGCCGCCGGACTCTCTAACCCAGCCGCCGGACTCTCTAACCCAGCCGCCGGACTCTCTAACCCAGCCGCCGGACTCTCTAACCCAGCCGCCGGACTCTCTAACCCAGCCGCCGGCCTCTCTAACCCAGCCGCCGGACTCTCTAACCCAGCCGCCGGACTCTCTAACCCAGCCGCCGGACTCTCTAACCCAGCCGCCGGACTCTCTAACCCAGCCGCCGGACTCTCTAACCCAGCCGCCGGACTCTCTAACCCAGCCGCCGGCCTCTCTAACCCAGCCGCCGGACTCTCTAACCCAGCCGCCGGACTCTCTAACCCAGCCGCCGGACTCTCTAACCCAGCCGCCGGACTCTCTAACCCAGCCGCCGGACTCTCTAACCCAGCCGCCGGACTCTCTAACCCAGCCGCCGGACTCTCTAACCCAGCCGCCGGACTCTCTAACCCAGCCGCCGGACTCTCTAACCCAGCCGCCGGACTCTCTAACCCAGCCGCCGGACTCTCTAACCCAGCCGCCGGACTCTCTAACCCAGCTGAGGACCTCAGGGTGGCTGGTACAGTAAACACGTCTGAAAACAGAGACGCGTGAGAAACAAACAGGCTATCTTTACATTTTAATTCTACCATTATCGTCTGTACATCAGGCTTGTTTCAGACTATTACACTGTAGCACAAGGAGAATGATGCATTACGGGAATCTATTTTTATTCAACTATCAGCATTTATCTTCTTTCTTTTAAAATTCACTGAGAGTTTAACTGCATTTCACAGAAACCTACGGGATAGATTTACCAATGGAAAACCATTTTCAGCCCTGAAATATGAATGACACCGGCCTCTCTAGAGAGCAGATGTGGTATTGACCTTCTGAATCAAATCAAATCACATTTTATTTGTCACATGCTTTGTACACAACAGGTGTAGACTAACAGTGAAATGCTTACTTATGGGCCCTTCACAACAATGAAGAGAGAGAAAATAGAGAAATAACAGAAAAGTAAAACACGTAATAATAAAAGTAATTATAAATACACTTGGCTATAACTTGGCTATATACAAGGGGTACAGTACCGAGTCGATGTGCAGGGGTACGAGGTAATTGAGGTAGATATGTACATATAGTAGGGGTAAAGTGACTAGGCAACAGGATAGATAATAAACAGTAGCAGCAGCGTATGTGATGAGTCAACAGAGGGTCAATGCAGATAGTCTGGGTAGCTATTTAGGTAACTATTTAACTAACTATTTAGCAGTCTTATGGCTTGGTGGTAGAAGCTGTTCAGGGTCCCGTTGGTTCCAGACTTGGTGCATCGGTACCGCTTGCCCTGTGGTAGCAGACAGAACAGTCTATGACTTGGGTGGCTTCCAGGCGGTGATGCAACCAGTCAAGATGCTCTCAATGGTGCAGCTGTAGAACATTTTGAGGATCTGAGGGCCCATGCCCAATCTTTTCAGCCTCCTGAAGGGGAAAAGGCATTGTCGTGCCCTCTTCACGACTGTGTTGGTGTGTGTGGACCATGATAGATCCTTAGTGATGTGGAAACCGAGGAACTTGAAGCTCTCGACCCGCTCCAATACAGCCCGTCGATGTGGATGGGGGTGGTCCACAATCAGCTCCTTTGTCTTGCTGACGTTGAGGGAGAGGTTGTTGTCCTGGCACCACACTACCAGGTCTCTTTTATTTTTATAAATTTTTGATTTTATTTCTCCTTCATTTAACCAGGTAAGCCAGTTGAGAACACGTTCTCATTTACAACTGCGACCTGGCCAAGATAAAGCAAAGCAGTGCGATAAAAACAACAACACAGAGTTACATATGGGGTAAAACAAAACATAAAGTAAAAAATACAACAGAAAATATATATATACAGTGTGTGCGAATGTAGTAAGTTATGGAGGTAAGGCAATAAATAGGCCATAGTGGAAAATAGTTACAATTTCGTATTAACACTGGAATGATAGATGTGCAAAAGATGACCTCCTCCCAGTAGTGATTTCTACGTGCTTTGTCTCTCCCAGAATCACAGCCAGGTGAAGTCACCCCTCTATATACTGAGCTAAAGTAGGTAATGGTTAAGGTTAGGATAGCAAGGCAAACTGATCCTAGATCTGTGCCTATGGGCAAATAGTAGAGACAGAGCCAGTCACAAAGGGGATTAGACACGTTTGATGAGGTCCTTTCTGATGGGGTCTGATCTGTGTGTGATTGCTTATGTCTGGAGGGCTTTGTTGCAATGGAAAAGTAGGGATGTTGATGATAGCATCAGAGTCATGCTTGGTTCTTCTGTTGGATTTGGATCAAATGTTTGGATAAGGGTTGGATGGTGTTTTTAGCATAGTATACACAAAACAGGAGAGAATATCTCTTTCTTTATCTCCCTCCCTCCCTCCCTCCCTCCCTCCATCCCTCCCTCCCCTCCTGTGTGTGTGTGTGTGTGTGTGTGTGTGTGTGTGTGTGTGTGTGTGTGTGTGTGTGTGTGTCTGTGTGTAAGAATATAAACAATTTATCCAGCAGTTGTCAGGAAAAATGCAGAATCCTTAAACAACCCTGTTGAGTCCCAAGCACACAGGTCCAGGACAGAACAGAGAGGAAAGTCAGCTTTTGAACGTACCTCCATCCAAATCTCAGGAGGTTTTAACTAGACTATGAAACCAGAATACGTAAGAATAGGAATACTTGACTAGAATACAGTATTCACATATGAAGTGGGTGAAACAGTATGTAAACATTATTAAAGTGACCAGTGTTCAATGACTCTATGTCCATAGGGCAGCAGTCTCTAAGGATGCAGGGTAGAGTACCGGGTGGTAGCCGGCTAGTAACAGTGAATAAGGTTCAGGGCAGGGTACGGGGCGGGCCGGCTAGTGGTGACTGTATAACAGTCTGTTGGTCTGGAGATTTACGTTTTTTTTTCAGTCTCTCAGTCCCAGCTTTGATGCACCTGTACTGTCTCCACCTTCTAGATAGTAGCGGGGTGAACAGGCCGTGGCTCGGGTGGCTGAGGTCCTTGATGAACTTCTTGACCTTCCTGTGACATCGGGTGCTGTAGATGTCCTGGAGGGCAGGCAGTGTGCCCCCGAAGATGCATTGGGCTGACCGCACCGCCCTCCGGAGAGCCGTGCGGTTGCGGACGGTGCAATTACCATACCAGGCGGTGATACAGCCCGACAGGATGCTCTCAATGGTGCATCTGTAGAAGTTTGTGAGGGTCTTAGGGTTATTTTCCTGGCACCACGCCGTCATGGCCCTCACCTCCTCCCTGTAGGCTGTCTCGTCGTCATTGGTAATCAGGCCTACCACTGTTGTGTCTTCAGCAAACTTTATGATTGAGTCATGGGTGAACAGGGAGTACAGGAGCGGGCTGAGCCCATGTTGGGGATCACCCCTCCACACAAAGTGAGTAACTTTAAACCTGCGCTCAAACAACAGACTACAGGAACATTCAACTCCAAATAACTATCTATGGTGAACGCAGCTCCCTAATGTAAACATCCAGTCAGTGAGAGATGCGTTCCACACTGAGCTGTGGAATTCCACTGTTAAAATATCCCATGCCCAAATGCCTTCTGATTGAGCAGTTCTTTCAGGGCAGAATAAAAAGCATGTGTTATTCAGAGCCAATAATTCAGACCACGCATCCTGCCTGTGGTTCACCTTTAGGACTGAGACACGCACACGCACACGCATGCATACACACCGCAGACACACACACACACCGCAGACACACACACACACACACACCGCAGACACACACACACACACCCACACACTGCAGACACACACATGTAACCCTCTCACCAGGCTCGAATTTGACTCTCACAATATTACCTTATTTAGAATATCTGAACAGCATGGGATATTAGGTGAGAAGGACATCTCCAATAAGAATCCCTATTGTAAACTTGCTAGGGTGAATGACAAATAGGGTATTAACTTCAGATAGAATGATTATAGACTTGGTTATTATTATAAGGATATGCTTTCCAATGCATTAAATGAAACTGAAACAGTAAATGACTACACCAATACAACAGACATAAGGTTCAAGATCTATATTAATCAAATTTTCAATGTATACACATCAAAAGAAATAAAAAATAATAAACCCCAATGATTTTTCCACAACCCATGTCCAAATTATTTGCAAGCTTGCTTAAACCCTGGGCGCGCGTTGGAGCTCATAAAAAAATGACATACATAAAGTCCCGAAGTCCACCCCACATTTGTAGTTACTCACTACTTGTAGATAATGCCTCAGCAAAATATAGTAGTTCCGTGCAGGTGTCCTCACAAGATCCACAGCGAACACAGCTATCAATGCAGCCAGTACTCGGTAGCAGCAACAGACATCCGTTGGAAACCCGAACTCGTTGATCGTCACAAGCAATTCTCTCCAAGTCTTGCACGATGCTAGGCTAACCTCTAGGATGTCGAATGTCTCCACAATGCGACGGCAGCTTCAGTCTCCACTAGGTCTTTCTTAACGAAATAATAAACACTCTCTTATAGAAATAAAATCAGGATTTCCCTTTAAAAAAACTCTGTAGGTATGGTTTTGTTTTCTCTTTATCGTTTCCTTTGGTCGTTTTTCCTTCACCAACCCCACTAACGTCTCTCCTCTCCCTCCTTTCAACCTTTTCCCTCTCTTTTCTTTCCCAGCAACCAGTCCACTCTCCCATTGGCCACAACTTAAGAAGTTACCCCATTTGTCAAAACTTTAACGAGATACGTGGGAAATTTTTACTTAAAAGTAAACCATCCTATCACTTGTAAAAAAATGTTTTAACATTGCTTCAAAAGAAAGGCATTAATGACATTACAAATCAGGAGCTATTCGATCACCTTTTAAATCTAATACCAATGAATTATAACAAATAAACTCTATACTTGATTTTAGCAAGGTATTACACACACAAATTAACAGAAACAATCACAACAGCCTCCAGATCAACAGCACCAGGAGGAGGTTGTCGGGTGAGGTCGTCGGGTAAGCTTGGCTTTATACATAGTTTGGGCTTTGTCGAGTAAGGCTAAAACTATGTATTTAGATTGTAGTTAGGTATTGTAGGTAGGTATCGTGGGTTGTTGTATGTAATTATTGTAGGTTAGTATTGTATTCGGCTGAGCCCGGTGAAGCACAAAGCTAGCTAGCTAACCCACTACCTGGACTAGCTGGCGAGTAGCTACTGGCAACTATTAGCAACGGTATAGTTGTTTCACGCCTGAGAGTGCCTGTAATTACGCCAGCTGGCTGCCTACAATAATTACATACAATAATTGCCTACCATTCAGCTGTTTTCTAACCTCATTGTCTGAACTGTTAACGTTAGGTAGTAAGTGGCTACTGTGCTTGAAATTTAGCTAGCTTGTTGCTACCTGGATAGCTACTAGTAAACAATAGCTGGAACGACCTAGCGAACAGACGCGAACTGACTGAGTCAATTCAGTGGCTAGCTTTGCACTTGGCTAGCTAACAGTAGCTGCTAGGGGTAAGTCATAACGTACATTTGTGTTTTGTTTTTACATATTGGTAGCCAGAGTCGTTCAAGGAATTCGGGACATGGGTGACTAGTTAACGTTAGCTTGGCTCTCTCTGTGTGTTCGTGCCGTGAAAGGAGGGGTTTCTTCTTTGTCTGAAAGCAATGGCTAGCTAGTATGCTAACTATTCTAGCTAACTAACTGGCTGAATAAGTTGACGACGGACTCGCTCAAGCTGTCGGGACTAACCCACAACGTTAGACATGGACACGAACGATCTGCTTGCGTGTTGACACACTGGTGGTTTGTTGTGGCCGAGTATTGGTGCTAAACCGTGTTGTTGGAGTCCGGCATGCTAGCTGGCTGTGGCGTCTTATGACTAGGTGCCCTGGACGATTTTCACGGAATAATACTGTACCTAGTTAGCTAGCTGAATAAACTAAGTTAGTCTATTCCTAGAAAACATTGAACCGCTGTAGTTTACAACAATTATAGTTTCTGAGGTGGAAGTTGGGAGAGTTATATTTGGGAGTTGTGGTGAGGGAGGCCCCGCTCTCTCCTTTCCCAGATGTTTAGTTCATTTAATTCCGATCTCCTTTGCATTTTTGTAGCCATTTTCTGCAGCCTGTCAACTATGCCTCTGTCTATCCCTGTTCTCTCCTCTCCGCACAGGCTATACAAATGCCTCACACCGTGTGGCTGCTGCCTCTCTAACCTGGTGGTCCCTGCACGCACCACCCACATGGAGTTCCAGGTCTCAGGCAGCCTCTGGAACTGCCATTCTGCTGCCAACAAGGCAGAGTTCATCTCAGCATATGCTACCCTCCAGTCCCTCGATTTCTTGGCGCTGACGGAAACATGGATTACCACTGAAAACACTGCTACTCCTACTGCTCTCTCCTCGTCTGACCATGTGTTCTCGCATACCCCGAGAGCATCTGGTCAGCGGGGTGGTGGCACAGGAATCCTCATCTCTCCCAAGTGGACATTCTCTATTTTATCTGTCTATCTCCTCATTTGAATTCCATGCTGTCACAGTCACTAGCCCATTTAAGCTTAATATCCTTGTCATTTATCGCCGTCCAGGTTACCTTGGAGAGTTCATCAATGAGCTTGACGCCTTGATAAGTTCCTTTCCTGAGGATGGCTCATCCCTCACAGTTCTGGGGACTTCAACCTCCCTACGTCTACATTTGACTAATTTCTCTCTGCCTCCTTCTTTCCACTCCTCTCCTCTTTTGACCTCACCCTCTCACCGTCCCCCCCTACTCACAAGGCAGGCAATACGCTTGACCTCATCTTTACTAGATGCTGTTCTTCTACTAATCTCACAGCAACTCCCCTCCATGTCTCCGACCACTACTTTGTATCCTTTTCTCTCTCGCTCTCCTCCAACACTACTCACTCTGCCCCTACTCAGATGGTAATGCGCCGTCGCAACCTTCGCTCTCTCTCTTCCGCTACTCTCTCCTCTTCCATCCTATCATCTCTTCCCTCTGCTCAATCCATCTCCCTCCAATCTCCTGATTCTGCCTCCTCAACCCTCCTCTCCTCCCTTTCTGCATCCTTTGACTCTCTATGTCCCCTATCCTCCCGGCCGGCTCGGTCCTCCCCTCCAGCTCCGTGGCTTGATGACTCAATGCGAGCTCACAGAACAGGGCTCCGGGCAGCCGAGCGGAAATGGAGGAAAACTAGACTCCCTGCGGACCTGGCATCTTTTCACTCCCTCCTCTCTACATTTTCTTCATCTGTTTCTGCTGCTAAGGCCACTTTCTACCACTCTAAATTCCAAGCATCTGCCTCTAACCCTAGGAAGCTCTTTGCCACCTTCTCCTCCCTGCTGAATCCCCCCCCCCCCCTCCTCCCTCTCTGTGGATAAATTCGTCAACCATTTTGAAAAGAAGGTTGACGACATCCGATCCTCGTTTGTTAAGTCAAATGACACTGCTGGTCCTGCTCACACTGCCCTACCCTATGCTTTGACTTCTTTCTCCCCTCTCTCTCCAGATAAAATCTTGCGACTTGTGACGGCCGGCCGCCCAACAACCTGCCCGCTTGACCCTATCCCCTCCTCTCTTCTCCAGACCATCTCCGGTGACCTTCTCCCTTACCTCACTTCGCTGATCAACTCATCCTTGACCGCTGGCTATGTCTCTTCCGTCTTCAAGAGAGCGAGAGTTGCACCCCTTCTCAAAAAACCAACTCTCGATCCCTCTGATATCAACAACTACAGACCAGTATCCCTTCTTTCTTTTCTCTCCAAAACTATTGAGCATGCCGTCTTTAGCCAACTCTCTTGCTATCTCTCTCAGAATGACCTTCTTGATCCAAACCAGTCAGGTTTCAAGACTGGTCATTCAACTGAGACTGCTCTTCTCTGTGTCACGGAGGCTCTCCGCACTGCTAAAGCTAACTCTCTCTCCTCTGCTCTTGTCCTTCTAGACCTGTCTGCTGCCTTTGATACTGTGAACCATCAGATCCTCCTCTCCACCCTCTCCGAGCATCTCCGGCGTGGCTCACTCTTGGATTGCGTCCTACCTGACCGGTCGCTCCTACCAAGTGGCGTGGCGAGAAGCTGTCTCCGCACCACGTGCTCTCACCACTGGTGTCCCCCAGGGCTCAGTTCTAGGCCCTCTCCTATTCTCGCTATACACCAAGTCACTTGGCTCTGTCATGTCCTCACATGGCCTCTCCTATACATTTACATTTTAGTCATTTAGCAGACGCTCTTATCAAGAGCGACTTACAGTTAGTGAATACATCTTTTTTTATACTGGCCCCCCGTGGGAATCGAACCCACAACCCTGGCGTTGCAAACGCCATGCTCTATCAACTGAGCTACATCCCTGCCGGCCATTCCCTCCCCTACCCTGGACGACGCTGGGCCAATTGTGCACCGCCCATGAGTCTCCCGGTCGCGGCCGGCTGCGACAGAGCCTGGATTCGAACCAGGATCTCTAGTGGCACAGTTAGCACTGCGATGCAGTGCCTTAGACCACTGTGCCACCCTATCATTGCTACGCAGACGACACACAACTAATCTTCTCCTTTCCCCCTTCTGATAACCAGGTGGCGAATCACATCTCTGCATGTCTGGCAGACATATCAGTGTGGATGACGGATCACCACCTCAAGCTGAACCTTGGCAAGACGGAGCTGCTCTTCCTCCCGGGTAAGGACTGCCCGTTCCATGATCTCGCCATCACGGTTGACAACTCCGTTGTGTCCTCCTCCCAGAGTGCGAAGAGCCTTGGTGTGACCCTGGACAACACCCTGTCGTTCTCCGCTAACATCAAGGCGGTGACCCGATCCTGTAGGTTCATGCTCTACAACATTCGGAGAGTACGACCCTGCCTTACACAGGAAGCGGCACAGGTCCTAATCCAGGCACTTGTCATCTCCCGTCTGGATTACTGCAACTCGCTGTTGGCTGGGCTCCCTGCCTGTGCCATTTAACCCCTACAACTCATCCAGAATGCTGCAGCCCGTCTGGTGTTCAACCTTCCCAAGTTCTCTCACGTCACCCCGCTCCTCCGCACACTCCACTGGCTTTCAGTTGAAGCTCGCATCTGCTACAAGACCATGGTACTTGCCTACGGAGCTGTGAGGGGAACGGCACCTCCGTACCTTCAGGCTCTGATCAGTTCCTACACCCAAACGAGGGCATTGCGTTCATCCACCTCTGGCCTGCTGGCTCCCCTACCTCTGCGGAAGCATAGTTCCCGCTCAGCCCAATCAAAACTGTTCGCTGCTCTGGCACCCCAATGGTGGAACAAGCTCCCTCACGACGCCAGGACAGCGGAGTCACTCACCACCTTCCGGAGACATTTGAAACCCCACTTCTTTAAGGAATACCTGGGATAGGATAAAGTAATCCTTCTACCCCCCCCTTACCCCAACCCACCCCCTCCCAAAAAAACATTAAAAACATAAAATAAAATAAAAAACATTGTAAAGTGGTTATCCCACTGGCTATAAGGTGAATGCACCAATTTGTAAGTCGCTCTGGATAAGAGCGTCTGCTAAATGACCTAAATGTAAATGTAAATGTAAATTTATATAACCCAGTTATAACCCAGTCCTGGTATAGAACTATTGTGCATGTGTGTTCATACTGTGAGGGTGACTGTTACCTACGGCCACCTTCTTAATTGAATGAAGTAACTCACCTGTAAATGTACTAATTGGTTTGCAGTAAGTGAGTGATTGGTCGGTATATACTGGGAATTGGTTTGCAGTAAGTGAGTGATTGGTCGGTATATACTGGAAATTGGTTTGCAGTAAGTGAGTGATTGGTCGGTATATACTGGGAATTGGTTTGCAGTAAGTGAGTGATTGGTCGGTATATACTGGGAATTGGTTTGCAGTAAGTGAGTGATTGGTCGGTATATACTGGGAATTGTGAATGAATGTGAAGGAGTCTACAGAAATGGGTATATATTGAATTGAAATGTCAGTGCAATCATAATCCATTTAGTTTGTTTAGCAGTCAAGTCCATCTTTATTTTACTCCTCATTCACAAACACCCCCTGACTCTATCCCTCCTGAGAAAAGTACAAACACCCCCTGACTCTATCCCTCCTGAGAAAAGTACAAACACCCCCTGACTCTATCCCTCCTGAGAAAAGTACAAACACCCCCTGACTCTATCCCTCCAGAGAAAAGTACAAACACCCCCTGACTCTATCCCTCCAGAGAAAAGTACAAACACCCCCTGACTCTATCCCTCCTGAGAAAAGTACAAACACCCCCTGACTCTATCCCTCCTGAGAAAAGTACAAACACCCCCTGACTCTATCCCTCCAGAGAAAAGTACAAACACCCCCTGACTCTATCCCTCCAGAGAAAAGTACAAACACCCCCTGACTCTATCCCTCCTGAGAAAAGTACAAACACCCCCTGACTCTATCCCTCCTGAGAAAAGTACAAACACCCCCTGACTCTATCCCTCCAGAGAAAAGTACAAACACCCCCTGACTCTATCCCTCCAGAGAAAAGTACAAACACCCCCTGACTCTATCCCTCCAGAGAAAAGTACAAACACCCCCTGACTCTATCCCTCCTGAGAAAAGTACAAACACCCCCTGACTCTATCCCTCCAGAGAAAAGTACAAACACCCCCTGACTCTATCCCTCCTGAGAAAAGTACAAACACCCCCTGACTCTATCCCTCCTGAGAAAAGTACAAACACCCCCTGACTCTATCCCTCCAGAGAAAAGTACAAACACCCCCTGACTCTATCCCTCCTGAGAAAAGTGGGGGGAAGAGGGGGCAGAGGGGAGCCCCAAAACAATGACATAGCACGACTCACGACACCTCAGGTGAAACCTCTGAAATGGAACACTGGTACCCAATCAATCAACATGCATCTTTACTACTCCTTTCTCTGTCTGTCACGCCTTCTCTTTCCCTCTAAAACTATTCCATTCCACCTATTTTGCATAAACTGGTCCCTTATCCACTTGCCAGAACAGAATATAACAGAATCTCAGTATTTCACTCAATATCTTCCATATATTCACAGACATGCTGATTTTCTTCAACTAGCACTTGTGGCCGTATAATTATCATCAACAGACCTTGACTTGAATGAACCACCTGTCGTGCCTTCCATATGACAACAATAGGCATTTACAGTGCACAGACGAATACCAAACAAAACAAACAAGTTCACACAACATGTTATTCAGCCAGGATCACAACAATAGAAGCACTCAGAAAACAACAACAGGCTGACAACATGTTATTCAGCCAGGATCAAAACAATAGAAGCACTCAGAAAACAACAAGAGGCTGACAACATTTTATTCAGCCTGGATCAAAACAATAGAAGCACTCAGAAAACAACAAGAGGCTGACAACATGTTATTCAGCCAGGATCAAAACAATAGAAGCACTCAGAAAACAACAAGAGGCTGACAACATGTTATTCAGCCAGGATCACAACAATAGAAGCACTCAGAAAACAACAAGAGGCTGACAACATGTTATTCAGCCAGGATCACAACAATAGAAGCACTCAGAAAACAACAAGAGGCTGACAACATGTTATTCAGCCAGGATCACAACAATAGAAGCACTCAGAAAACAACAAGAGGCTGACAACATGTTATTCAGCCAGGATCAAAACAATAGAAGCACTCAGAAAACAACAAGAGGCTGACAACATGTTATTCAGCCAGGATCACAACAATAGAAGCACTCAGAAAACAACAAGAGGCTGACAACATGTTATTCAGCCAGGATCAAAACAATAGAAGCACTCAGAAAACAACAAGAGGCTGACAACATGTTATTCAGCCAGGATCACAACAATAGAAGCACTCAGAAAACAACAAGAGGCTGACAACATGTTATTCAGCCAGGATCACAACAATAGAAGCACTCAGAAAACAACAAGAGGCAGAGGACATGTTGCATCCTTCTCCTGTAACTATGGTAACCCCTGACCAGCCACTCCAACAATGCTGGCCTTTAAACAAGGAGCGACGGATGGTGAAGTTTCATTTTGTCAACATTTCCATTTCCCCATTGTATCCCACGGAAACCGCAATCACCTCCCCGAACCCCGGGGGTAGTCATGGGAACATGCCCATCTCGATAAAGGGATAAATAAACGAGGGTGATGAACAGAGGAAAGGTGAAACATAATCATGCCTCTTATTTCTACAGAACTTTTCTGTGACAAATACAATTGGAAGTATAGTGCTTTAACAGGTCAGGTTATGCCAGCCGGGCGGCTCTTTGATACTCCACTGTGTCAGTGTGTACTGGTAATCAGCCTACAGAAGGACTTTTACTCTAACCAGAGGAGGCTACTGGACAGGTAAGAGAGGAGGTGGTGACTAAGTGGACCTATATCTAAACTAAAAGGGGGACATGATAGAACAGAGCACCAGAGGGTTGCAGGGACAGGGAGGATGTACGTGTTTTTTATTTGGGATATAATGTTTGCTGCGACCAGCATTAAATCAATGCCTGGGAGAATGAACATAGGATTAAAACCCCATGTAAAAAAAAACAATGACTACAAACTCATCTATTATGTTATTGGGAGGGTTTTCATGATTACAAACTCATCTGTTATGTTATTGGGAGGGTTTTCATGATTACAAACTCATCTGTTATGTTATTGGGAGGGTTTTCATGATTACAAACTCATCTGTTATGTTATTGGGAGGGTTTTCATGATTACAAACTCATCTGTTATGTTATTGGGAGGGTTTTCATGATTACAAACTCATCTATTATGTTATTGGGAGGGTTTTCATGATTACAAACTCATCTATTATGTTATTGGGAGGGTTTTCATGATTACAAACTCATCTATTTTGTTATTGGGAGGGTTTTCGTGATTACAAACTCATCTATTTTGTTATTGGGAGGGTTTTCATGATTACAAACTCATCTATTATGTTATTGGGAGGGTTTTCATGATTACAAACGCATCTATTATGTTATTGGGAGGGTTTTCTATGTAAGGCCAGTTTATTTTAGTGGTCCTTTCTGGCCCGTGTCAGTTGAATTAGTAACTAAAGTATTTTTAAGAGCACTGAGGAACAGAGGGTAATGTCCGTTTAGGTCACATGCGCATGACAATGTCACTTTTAATCCTAAACAGCATTCGCCCTGCTCCCAATCCCAAGTCCCTTCCCCAAAAAGATGCCCAATCACAAAGCGGGTCAACAATGGCGCTGTCGCTCAATCGGTCTCACTTTAATTCCGGAATTCTCCAAACAGTGACTAATTGCTTTGTTTGTGCTGGCGTTCCGTGTCAGTGAGCAGGCAAATTCCCAGCACAGAGCAAATATCAATCACACCAGCTAATCATATGTTGCTATTCACACCAAACGACTGGAGAGAGAGGGAGCGGGATAGAGAGAGAGAGAGAGAGAGAGAGAGAGAGAGAGAGAGAGAGAGAGAGAGAGAGAGAGAGAGAGGGAGAGAGAGAGAGAGAGAGAGAGAGAGAGAGAGAGAGAGAGAGAGAGAGAGAGAGAGAGAGAGAGAGAGAGAGAGAGAGAGGGAGAGAGAGAGAGAGAGAGAGGGAGTGAGAGAGAGAGAGAGAGAGAGAGAGAGAGAGAGAGAGAGAGAGAGAGAGAGAGAGAGAGAGAGGGAGTGAGAGAGAGAGAGAGAGAGAGAGAGAGAGAGAGAGAGAGAGAGAGAGAGAGAGAGAGAGAGAGAGAGATAGGCTATCTCAGCTGCTCTGTACTTCTCTGTAAGTACAGTTCATACTTTAGTGGTTATCTTTGTTATTGTGCTTGGGAGTATAAAAGGAAGGAGGAGGGAGAATGGAGGAGGGGTGTTTTTGAGCATGTATTGTGTTTTCTCTTTCTAGTGAGTTTTCCATTTTTCAAACTCAGCTGTAATATAAACCCGGTAACTTTGCCGAGAGGCATCCCATCAGATCAATTTTCCCCAACCCATTATCTTCCTCCGTCTCCCTCCTCCGTCTCCCTCCTCCATTGTATCTCTCCCTCTGCCTCTCTCTCACTTTCTCTCGTGTTTTCAGGGATTTTAACGGGCCGAGCCGAGCAGGCCTTTCTGAGGGGTGAACTCTGGGAACTCTGCCAAAACTCTCAGAGTAATTCAGCCATCTGGATGGGGTCACTGTTAGTCACGGGTCGCACAGTATGAGACAGCATTGTGCGCACAGCAGAAAAGGCTCTGAGATTACAGTAGGCCTATTGCCGTGTTCATCACTTCCTTGTAATATTTGAAACAGCCATCATTATGTCAAAGTACAGTAGAAATGTCACAAAGACCTGTATTGTTGAGTTGCGATACAAAGATATATTTCTGAGGTTATTTCTACAGCCGCATTCACATTCATGAGGGTCTGAAGGTGTCTGAATGCTCTCAGCAGTAAAATACAGCGGATACCTAATCCTCCCACACCATCTAATATGATGGAAAGAGACATTCAGGATTCATCAGAATTCACATGTAGGGATGGAGGCCAATAAGGATCCGATGCTGGGAGCTAGACAGTTAGGTTTCTGAGGTGCTGTGAACTCACACGGTCACACACTGAACAGGTCATACACACTGTTACATCAACCCCTTTAAACGGCCCACCATTGGGATGCATTTTATAGACTCACCTAGTATATGGATGAATCAGTATATGGATGAATCAGTATATGGATGAATCAGTATATGGATGAATCAGTATATGGATGAATCAGTATATGGATGAATCAGTATATGGATGAATCAGAACTCACATGTAGTCATGGAGGCCAATTAGGAGCCGATGCAGGGAGCTAGACATTGGGTTTCTGAGGTTTCACACACTGTTACCTCAAAGCCTTTAAATGGCCCACCGTTGGGATGCATCTGATAAACCAGAGGTCTAAATCAGGCCCTGATTACAGGGGGGAACAATGAAACAATGCAGTGGAACTGGCTTCGAGGTCCAGAGTTGAGTCCGAGGGTTATAGACTAAAGCCCGCTTCAAAAGACAATGTGTTGGTGTGCACAATGAAACTGTTCATTATATCTCCTTGTCTTTGTTTTCTTATGAAGCCTCCAATTTGGCAATACAGGCCTCCTGTAAGCGATCCCAGTCTCAATATGAATGTCCTTCATACTAACTCCCGAGTGGTGCAGTGGTCTAAGGCACTGCATTGCAGTGCTAGCTGTGCCGTTAGAGATCCTGGTTCGAATCCAGGCTCTGTCGTAGCCGGCCGCGACCGGAAGACCCATGGGGCGGCGCACAATTGGTCTAGGGTAGGGGAGGGACTGGCCGGCAGGGATGTAGCTCAGTTGGTAGAGCATGGCGTTTGTAACGCCAGGGTTGTGGGTTCGACTCCCACGGGGGGCCAGTATGGAAAATTTAAAAAAATAATGTATGCACTCACTAACTGTAAGTCGCTCTGGATAAGAGCATCTGCTAAATGACGTAAATGTAACTAAAGGTTAGTATAACATAATGGGCTTACAAAACAGAATCTGTGGTGTTGAATTAGAATGGATGGCAATGTAGTGTACTGTTACTGAGGAGTCCCAAGGCAAAATGTGCCCACGCAGCAAAAGTGCCAATCCTGATGCATTCCAAGTCAACAGACGGGATATGGAAGAAATTCAAGACCTGCTGTATGTCATCAAAATAACAGTCAAGTAGTCAACAACAAAAAAACTGATATCCAGGGTTCCATAACAAAACACAACCTTACATCCACCTCCTTCTGTTCAATTTGGAAACCTTGTCCAACAGGATAGTAACACTAGTCAGAAATTCTATAGGATTAGTGATTTTTCCAATAGAATCCTATAGGATTCCAATACAAGAATCCAATTGAAAAATACTATCAGATTTTGGAACCAGTCCTATTGGACTCTTATGGGATTCTATCCTATATGATTATATCTTATAGGATCCTATAGGATTCCAATACAAGAATCCAAATGAAAAATCCTATAAGATTTTGGAACCAGTCCTAAAATCCTATAGGATAGGTTCCAAAATCTGATAGGATTGTCTATTGGATTCTAATATGATTATTTTATTGGATTTTTTTTAAAACTAGGACATAGCTTCTTACCGAAGTCAATTACAATAATTCACACGAAATCCAACCATATTTCCCTCCAAATATGTTGTAAACTAATAATGAGTTACTGTGCTTCAAGGAAAGCTTAATTACTTGACTGTTGTTTTGAACACCTGTAATGGGACTATAGATAGAGAAAAGAGGTAAAGGGTAAAGAGGAAGAAGACTGACAGTGTAATCATAGGACCGGGACCAGTAGGCCTACCTCTGTAATTACACAGAACAAAACACACCGTGGGAAACTAGCTATCACTACCAGTGGACATTTTATTATTAACATTAATATTTAAATCGCAATGTATCTACCTACATAGCGCAGAGGCGAGAAATGTTATGAAGCGCGTGTGAGAGGAGGGAATAATCACAGCGTTAGCACCACCAAGCGGTACTAAAATCAGATAAGCACGGCAAACTTCTACACCGGGGACATTCTTATTATTATGTGAATAATATCATAAGGCCAATATTATTGTTATTATTAGATGGTGATGGTCTTTTATTTATGTATTTATTGTAGGCATATGAAGATATAAATTGTGCACAACGATAGAACAGAGCAGGTGGAAACGTTTAATCTTTCTCCAGTAATAAATTCCAGAGATTGCAGTATTTAGACTGCAAGACTGCACATTAACCAGTTCAGCATGTCCAGTGAAAGGTCTATTTCGGAAAGAAGAAAAGATTGGCATGGTAATGCAATTCAAGTGCCAAGATTTGTAAACCACTCACCAAGCGAAGTCTCCAACTACTCCCGTTCATCTAGCAAGAGCGAAGCTGCGATTCTCAACCTGTCTGAAGAAGAAGGTGAGCGTTGTTGTGGCTCGTGGAAAGAAAACGCGAAATAAAGGTAAAGATAAGAGTAATCCCAGTTTGCGTTCTCATATCCAAAAAGTCCAGTAACTCAGTGTCAGTCTCTGACTGCTGCGCAGATTTCTCAGGTCTCTCTCTCTGTGCTGTCTCTCTAGGGTCGAATGTTTTTCTGTCCCTGTGCCTCCTCGCGCAGCGCACTATTTGTAAGTGGACACTGCACCGCACTGCCCCGCTCCGCTCCAGCTCACAGACGATAGCCTCGGCCACTGAGACAAGGGACCAAGACGCAAGCCAAGCGACGCGTGAAAACTTTGTTATAACTGTAGCACGAAGGGTGATCTGGCAGAGCTTTGCACAGCGCGCGGCTATGTTAGTTGCAGCGTGCAAGACAAGCGCTCTCTGATAGACATAGGGTTCGCAGGATTTTAAAAAGAACTGAAGGAAGAGTGCGCCCCTACCTTGCTTTTTATTTTTACAAGATCAGCTTTAAAACCATAAATCTCCGTTTCGTTTCACTTTCATGACATACAGACAGTTGTTTGCATCATCTCTTGTTTTGTTACTATTTTTTTTTTGCATTAATATCTTTATTTTATACATCCTTTGACAGGTGGCCATTTACATTCACTTGGCATACGAAGTTGGCAGACAGACATTTCATCATGTTTATAAAAAAACAAAAAAACAAAAACATAGGCTGTCATATCGTTCTGTAAGTATTTTCTCGAGATGAAGTCAAAAGCCTTCTTTTGGTCAAGAGCCACTATGTAAAAGCCATGTTCTTCTTTGTTTGTTTTGCTCAGGATCTCTGTCTCCATTCATTATCATTATCATTTTAGTCATTTAGCAGATCCAGAGCTACTTACAGTTAGTTCATTCATCTTAAGATAGCTAGGTGGGACAACCACATACAGTACCTTCGGAAAGTATTCAGACCCCTTTACCTTTTCCACATTTTCTTAAGTTACAGCCTTATTCCAAAATGGTAAAGTATTTTTTTTAAATCAGCAATCTACACACAATAACCCAGAATGACAAAGCGAAAACAAATGTATTAAAAATAAACAAAACAGAAATACCTTATTTACATAAGTATTCAAAGCCTTTGCTATGATACTCGAAATTGAGCTCAGGTGTATCCTGTTTCCATTGATTATACTTGATGTTGAAGGAATTGTCCGTAGAGCTCCGAGAGAGGATTGTGTCGAGGCACAGATCTGGGGAAGGGTACCAAAATATTTCTGCAGCATTGAAGGTCCCCAAGAACACAGTGGCCTCCATCATTCCTAAATGGAAGAAGTTTGGAACCACCAAGACTCTTCCTAGAGCTGGCCGCCCGGCCAAACTGAGATGGGCCTTAGTCAGGGAGGTGACCAAGAACCCGATGGTCACTCTGACAGAGCTCTAGAGTTCCTCTGTGGAGATGGGAGAACCTTCCAGAAGGACAACCATCTCCGCAGCACTCCACCAATCAGGCCTTTATGTTAGAGTGGCCAGACGGAAGCCACTCCTCAGTAAAAGGCACATGAGAGCCTGCTTGGAGTTTGCCAAAAGGCACCTAAAGACTCTCAGACCATGAGAAACAAGATTATTTGCTCTGATGAAACCAATATTGAACTCTTTGGCCTGAATGCCAAGCGTCACGTCTGGAGGAAATCTGGCACGATCCCTACGGTAAAGCATGGTGTTGGCAGCATCATGCTGTGGGGATGTTTTTCAGCTGCAGGGACTGGGAGTCTTGATCGAGCAAAGATGAATGGAGCATCAGAGCGCTCCGGACCTCAGACTGGGGTGAAGGTTCACCTTCTAATAGGACAACGATCCTAAGCACACAGCCAAGACAATGCAGAAGTGGCTTCGGGACAAGTCTCTGAATGTCTTTGAGTGGCCCAGCCAGAGCCCGGACTTGAACCTGATCGAACATCTCTGCAGAGACCTGAAAATAGCTGTGCAGAAAGGCTCTCCATCTAACATGACAGAGCTTGAGAGGATCAGCAGACAATAATGGGAGAAACTCCCCAAATACAGGTGTGCCAAGCTTGTAGCGTCATACCGAAGAAGACTCGATGCTGTAATCGCTGCCAAATGTGCTTCAACAAAGTACTGAGTAAAGTTAAAGAGTTTTATTTTATTAGCAAACATTTTGAAAAAACAGTTTTTGCTTTGGCATTATGGGGTACTGTGTGTAGATTGATGAGGAAAAAACACAATTTAATCAATTTTAGAATAAGGCTGTAACGTTGCAAAATGTGGAAAAAGTCAAGGGGTCTGAATACTTTCTGAAGGCACTGTTTTTCAGTCATAGTAAGTCATTTTTTCACTCAATGAAGTGCTGTGGGATTATTTAAGATACTCTTTGAAGAGGTAGGGTTTCAGATGTTTTCGGAAGACGGGCAGGTTGCTGTCCTAGCTTCAGGGGGAAGCTGGTTCCACCATTGGGGTGCCAGGACAGAGAAGCGCTTGGACTGGGTTGAACGGGAGCTGCCCTCCAGTAGGGTTGGGAGGGCCGAGAGACCAGAGGTGGCAGAACGGAGTGCTCGGGTTGGGCTGTAGGGTTTGAGCATTCATTCACACAGTGGATTAATTGGCCATGATTCTAGCGTCTCCGCTGCTGGAAGAAGTGGGTGGCAGGCAGAGAGGCGCACAGCTGTCCTGTAGGTAGCCTACATACTGTAGCCGGACACAATAGAGAAACATTGACCCATGAGATCCCAATGTTTCTTGTTGACTATGCTAACATTTATTATTTCACATCTAGTCTTTTTTTTTTTACCATGTCAAGTCCAAGTGGGAGACATGTCGTGTGCCAAGTAGACTTGAGTGAAACACCAGTTCTGTGAATAACAGCTCCTACTTTTGACAGATATTGTTTGGGTGAAAACAGCACCATGTTTAAAAAAGGCCTTTCAGAGAAACAGCAACCTCCTTGTGAATAGGAAATATCAATATAAATCCAAAATAAATTAATTTCAAGTCATTTCAACTCTGTCAAAAGTAATTGCAACTCGTAAACATTTGGTCCATTTCAAATGTTTACGCACATCCACACCTTGCCAATTGCATGTAGCAAAGACTATGCCCATATCAACTGTCAAAATTCATATACATGTTCATGCCTTGACCATGACATCTTCAATTCAATAGCATACTTGTCATTTTTATCCCTGCTGCCAAATGAACATGTCGGTCAAGCTGTTCACAACACAGCCTATTTATGACAGTCATCCGGTGTTGACACTTGACAGAAAGGCGACGTCTGCTGCTTTGACAGATGCATTTAGTTAAGTCAACAATAGACTGTTAAATAGACCTCTGCCTCTTCCTGTACTGGCTTGGCTGAACACAGCTACAGTAGGATAGGCTTTCTGTACCCACACATCTACATTCAAATCAGGCACTTTTCATAAAAATGTAAACCGCCCACAATAGTGGATAAAGTAAAGCTGAGATTTACATTTCAAATGGCAATCCTCCAACTCACTAGCTTTCGCTCTCTTTCTCACTATCTCTCTCTCATCTCTCTCTCTCTCTCTCTCTCTCTCTCTCTCTCTCTCTCTCTCTCTCTCTCTCTCTCTCTCTCTCTCTCTCTCTCTCTCTCTCTCTCTCTCTCTCTCTCTTTCTCTCTCTCTCTCTCTCTCTCTCTTCTCTCTCTCTCTCTCTCTCTCTCTCTCTCTCTCTCTCTCTCGCTCTCTCTCCTCTCGATATGGGAAGTGTGTGGGTAACCTTTTCCTCCTCTATCTGCCAAGCTATGCGCTGGGAGCAACCCTTCTTTCTTTAAATACGGAAAAGTTCTCATATTTACAGGGCTGAGACTACGCATGGGGTAGGTAGCACAAGATGTATGATGCATTTGTTTGATGCCAGGGAAGGACAAAACTAGACAGGACACAGGATGAGCCCAACCACTGTTTCATCCTACACATCCCACTATTACTCACTGCACCTGTCAAAGTGTTTCTACGAACATCTTTACTAACTCAACATCAGTGCATTCATCTTAAATTGTGCCACGCTGGCTGGATGTCCTTTGGGTGGTGGACCATTCTTGATACACACAGGAAACTGTTGAACATGAAAAACCCAGCAGCGTTCACCCTCTGAATGGCACACATACACAATCAATGTCTCAATTGTCTCAAGGCTTTAAAAATCCTTCTTTAACCTGTCTCCTCCCCTTCATCTATGCTTATTGAAGGGGATTTAACAAGTGACATCAAAAAGGGATCATCGCTTTCACCCGGATTTCCCTGGTCAGTCTGTGTCATGGAAAGAGCAGGTGTTCTTAATGTTTTGTAAACTCAGTGTACATTTTTACATGTTTACATAATGTACCATAACAACCAACAATGATTTGAATTGATATCGCAGCTATCACAAGGTCTAACAGTTTAGATTTTAGTTCTTTAGCTCTTATCCAGAGCGACTTACTGGCGCAATTAGGTTTAAGTGCCTTGCTCAAGGGCACATTGACAGTATAACCAACGCTCTTAACCGCTAGGCTAAAGCACATGTAGGTAGTAACTCTCTGGATTCAGCACTGCTGTGTACTGCCTACTGTTTGATTCCGCCTCAATCTAGCCCTTACTCCAACTGAAGCCTCTCCAGTCGGAGATCCTAAACCCCTCCTGGAAGTGTTATTTACATCGGCTTCAAGTTAGATTCCAGACAATGGTGGGTCTTAAGATAAATAAGCTTCAAGTTAGATTCCAGACAAATCAAATCAAATCAAATTGTATTTGTCACATACACGTGTTTAGCATTATTGCGGGTGTAGCGAATGCTTGTGCTTCTAGCTCCGACAGTGCAGTAATATCTAACAAGTAATATCTAACAATTTCACAACATATACCCAATACACACAAATCTAATTTAAGAATATATCCATGGACAAGCAATGACAGAGCGGCATGAACTAAGATACAGTAGAATATTATAGAATAGAATACAGTATATACATATGAGATGAGTAGTGCAAGATATGTAAACATTATTAAAGTGACTAATGTTCCATTTCTTAAAGTGGCCAGTGATTTCAATAGCTAGTGATAGCTATTTAACAGTCTGATGGCCTTGAGATAGAAGCTGTTTTTCATTCTCTCGGTCCCAGCTTTGATGCACCTGTACTGACCTCGCCTTCTGGATGATAGCGGGGTGAACAGGCAGTGGCTTGGGTGGTTGATGTTAATGATGATCTTTTTGACCTTCCTGTGACATCGGGTGCTGTAGGTGTCTTGGAGGGCGGGTAGTTTTCCCCCGGTAATGCGTTCGGCAGACCGCACCACCCTCTGGAGAGCCCTGCGGTTGCGGGCGGTGCAGTTGCCGTACCAGGCGGTGATACAGCCCGACAGGATGCTCTCAATTGTGCATCTGTAAAAGGGTTTTAGGTGCCAAATTTCTTCTGCCTCCTGAGGCTCTGTTACGCCTTCTTCACCACACTGTCTGCGTGGGTGGACCATTTCAATTTGTCAGTGATGTGTACGCCAAGGAACTTGAAGCTTCCACCTTCTCCACTGCGGTCCCGTCGATGTGGATAGGGGGGTGCACCCTCTGCTGTTTCCTGAAGTCCACGATCATCTCCTTTGTTTTGTTGATGTTGAGTGAGAGGTTATTTTCCTGGCACCACACTCCCAGAGCCCTCACCTCCTCCCTGTAGGCGGTCCTCATTGTTGGTAATCAAGCCTACTACTGTTGTGTCGTCTGCAAACTTGATGATTGAGTTGGAGGCGTTCATGGGTGAACAGGGAGTACAGGAGGGGGCTGAGCACGCACCCTTGTGGGGCCCCAGTGTTGAGGATCAGCAAAGTGGAGATGTTGTTTCCTACCTTCACCACCTGGGGCGGCCCGTCAGGATGTCCAGGACCCAGTTGCACAGGGCGGGGTTCAGACCCAGGGCCTCACGCTTAATGATGAGCTTGGAGGGTACTATGTTGTTGAATGCTGAGCTATAGTCAATGAACAGCATTCTTACATAGGTATTCCTCTTGTCAAGATGGGATAGGGCAGTGTGCAGTGTGATGGCGATTGTATCGTCTGTGGATCTATTGGGCGGTAAGCAAATTGAAGTGGGTCTATGATCCTTGACTAGTCTCTCAAAGCACTTCATGATGACAGAGGTGAGTGCTACGGGGCGATAGTTATTTAGTTCATTTACCTTTGCTTTCTTGGGTACAGGAACAATGGTGGCCATCTTGAAGCATGTGGGAACAGCAGACTGGGAAAGGAAGAGATTGAATATGTCCGTAAACACACCAGCGAGCTGGTCTGTGCATGCTCTGAGGACACGGCCAGGGATGCCGTCTGGGCCGGAAGCCTTGCAGGGGTTAACATGCTTGAATGTCTTACTCACGTCGGCCACGGAGAAGGAGAGGCCGCAATGCTTGGTAGTGGGCCTCGTCGGTGGCAGTGGGCGAAGAAGGTGTTTAGCTTGTCTGGAAACGAGACGTCAGTGTCGGCGAAGTGGCTGGTTTTCCTTTTGTAGTCT